>NC_028359.1:8019137-8020829 GCF_000741045.1 Vigna radiata var. radiata | reverse complement strand
GGAAAGAAAAGAAGACACAAAAATGGAGTTTTGGAAGCTTTTCTTTGTTGCATTAATGCCAGTTTTGAAAGTGTTGTTAATTACTGCATTGGGAACAATTCTTGCAATTGATCGCTTTAACATACTCGGACAAACTGCCAGAAAAAATCTCAACACTGTAAGTTTAAACATTTCTTTTATTTCTTTTCCAATATTTTATGTTTATTAAAAACTGCATTGTTCATTGTATGAATAATTGATATGAATTTTCTTTTTCTTATAACAGATGGTATATTTTGTCTTTTATCCAACTCTAGTTTGTAGCAACTTAGCTGAAACAATAACTCTAAGAAGTGTGGTTAGACTGTAAGTTTTTATTTCTTGCTTTCTTTTGCATCATCTTCTTATCAAACAATAATTCTTCATAAATGATTGTCTAACACTCAATTTCGTCGCGATTCCAATTTCGTCGCGATTCCGATTGCGACAATGATGAATTGAAAAAGACGTTTTCACAAATTTTTGTAGGTGGTTCATGCCTCTCAACATTCTTCTCACATATGTTATTGGAACAGTTCTTGGATTGTTACTTGTTAAACTAACCAGAGTTCCAAATCATCTCCAAGGTCTTGTCTTAGGATGTTGTGCAGCTGGTAGGTATCACTTTTATTTTATTATATTATGTGTGTTTGGAAAGCCAATTTAATAAGAGATAAAACAAATATATATGTTGGAAGTCTCGTATAAACTAGAAATAAAAATTTAAAATATATAAGTGAATATAAATTTATCTTACAAATCGGTATTACAGTGTTGAATTAAACTTAAAAATCTACTTCTTAATAATATAATATAACTGTGAAGATAATTTTTTAATTATAACAAGTAAAATTGAATTAAACTTATATTTATTTTTTAATATAATATTTGAGTCATTAAAAATTTATTCTAATTAGATTTGTTATCGGTTAAATTTATCTTATTATTTATTATTAAATATATAAAAGTAGATTCGAACTTTAGAGGTTGATTTAAAAATTGTATTTTAAGATGATAGAATATATATACATATGTATATGTTTAGTATATTAATTATGGATTGGAATATTTGATGTTGCAGGAAATCTTGGAAATTTGCCAATAATTATAGTTCCTGCAGTGTGTAAACAAAGTGGCAATCCTTTTGGAGATGTGATTGTTTGCACCAAAAATGCATTAGCTTATGCTTCTCTATCAATGGCGGTATGATATAATAACTTCAGACAATTTTGAAAATTTAGCTGACACGAAATATTTTCTGTATATTTTGCATTAGTTTATCACAAAAATATTGACTTTTTTTAGCTTAAATTTCTAAAATAAATGTAAAATCATAAAGTGCATTGATATAAAAACAACTGAAAATGAAAAATATAAGCATGTCATGAGATTATATGGCTAAATTTAAGTTGATCCTTCTAGTTGTTTGAAAAAACACTTATTTTAGTTCTTATGATTCTTAAATAAAACAAAAATATAAATAAATATAATATCATGTTAGAAATAGATTTTAAATTTAATTCAACTTTATAAAACTAAAATCAATTTTTAAAATGAGATTTACACCTACTTATATTCTATAAATTAGTCTTATCTCTAGTCGATGTGAGACTTTCAACCCAAAAAATTAGAAAGGTTAAATCATTTTCAAGGAGAAAAAATATGTATCAATTT
>NC_028359.1:8011499-8017180 GCF_000741045.1 Vigna radiata var. radiata | reverse complement strand
ATATATATATATATATATATATATATATATATATATATAAGTTTCTTACTAATAAGTGTCTGAGATTATTGTTTAGAAAAATATTGAAAACTATATGAAAATGAATTAAAAAAATAGAAAATGTAGTTTTTTATAATTTCAATACAAAATTCTTTTAATTTCTTAACCGATCTCTTAGAACATAGCTAAAATTTATCAAAAACTGCATGTAATATCTGAATCTATGCAAAGTTAATAAATTAGAAGTAGTTCGAGAATATTTGTTGTAATTGCAAATTAACAAAAAAAAAAAAAACATTGGAATTGCTCTATAGAAAGGATTTCTTATTATTCAAATATGATTTTTAATTCGTATAAGTATTTTTTTTTTTAATTTTAGTTAGATGTGTTTTGAAACTTCATAAATGGCCCAATTATAAAAAAAAAAGTTTCTTCCTAATTATTATGTGTCCTGTGATACTAATTAATAATTGTCATGAGATTATTGTTTAAAAAAATATTGAAAATTATATGAAAATGAATTAAAAAATCGAAAATGTATTTTTTATATATTTTAATAAAAAAAATTCTTGTAATCTCTTAACATCTCTTAGAACATAGTTAAAATTTATCAAAAACTTTATGTAATATCTTAATATATAGAAAGTCAACTAAATTAGAAGTAGTTTAAGGTAAATAGAGAATATTTGTTGTGATGACAAATTAAAAAATAAAATTGGAATTCCTTTAATTATAGCAAAGATCTCTTATTAGTTTATTCAAATATGATTTTTAATTCATATACGTATTTTTTTAATTATATTTTCTAAAAAATTTCATGAAAAGGTTTTCTTCAAACATGTCCTTGAAGTTTAGGCTATAGTATTAATTTATTAAATAACAAAATGGAAAATGAAAAAGAAATAGTAGCAAATATTACTAATTGAACAATCTATCCCTTAGCCCTGATAATTTTTGGACAATTAGTTTTTGCATTATATGTTTTTTTCTTGCATATTATTAGAAAAGCCTAAAATGTTTAGATTTTAGACTTTTAGATTGCGAAATTATATTTTAGATTATATAATCAAAAATATACTTTTAGATTAAAAATAAATTTGCCTATAGTGATTGGTATGTTGAAATTTGGTATATTGTATGGTTAATATTACAATTGAGATTAATTGATCCATTAAGTTGTGTAAAATATGATGATTGGTATGTTTTGAAATTTTTGGCTTTGGTTGGATTGATTTGTAAGGATGAAATGACTTAAATCTGTTGAATTCTATTATGTAGAATTATCTAGACTCAATTGGTGAGCATTACTCGCTAGGTGAAATCAAAATTAAAGAGTTATTGACTTAACAATCATTGGGCAAAAATATATTTGTTGGGAGACTTTTGTGAGATTATAAGTTTGTGGCTTAATAGTCTTTTGTCCTCAGTTTTGCTTATTGTTCTCAAAAAGGTTCCTAGTTTTAAAAAAGAGTCAATTTGATCCCTTGCTGGTAAATATTGTGTCAACATAGTCCCTCCCGTTAAATCCTATCAAACGGAGTTAATGCATTCGTGATGTCATTATTCTTCTTTTTAATTTTACTTATTAGGATAAGTACTTTTCTCTTTAATTACTTTTAATTATTCTAAAATTCCAATCATATTTTTAACCCTAAATTAGTTTCCTGATAGATTGACTATTCCCGCAACTTAGATTTGATTTCCCCCAAATCTTTGAGTGCTTCTCTCGCAGACAATAGGTTCTCTTCCTTTCTTTTGTTTTGATCCATTAATCAGAAGCTTCAAGCTTTTTCCTTTTCTTTTCATCATGGGTATTGAATATAAAAACGGACAAACCAACCTGGAGGATTATCCAGGGCGTGGTGACGGTGTGGCGATGATGTTGCGAAGGCGCATTTCAAGCGAGCTTCGCTATCGCGCAATGAACCGTGGCTAGGAGGTTTTTGTTCCTCCTTTCGACCTAGTGCGAGTTCGTGTGACAGAGAGAGTAGGCGTTACCCTCTTCTTTATCTTTTTCTTGGTTTTGCGTGGGATTTTACAGGGAGGAGATACAAATTTCGGTTGGTAGGGCGTGTTCTCCCTTCTCGTGGCGAGGTGAGTGTTGCAGTGGTGGGATTGATTTTCTGGCAACGATGAGGCAAGGGTTTTGATTTAGGATTAAGGTTCCAAGTTACGATTTAAGGTTTCCTATTACCTCTGTTATTCAAGATTGTGATTCTTGATGGTTATGAAATGAAACTTTTGAGGCTTAGGGTTTCTGAAATGGCAAAATGGGAATTCTAGTTTGGGAAATCTTGTTTCTTGATGATTGTTTATGGTGGTTTCCATCTTAAAACTAGCCTACAATGGCAGACACCGGTTTGGACTCGTTCTAAACTTGATGGCACTAGCTCTGGGATGTCAAAGTTTGGTTTGTGATTAAACTTTGCTCCATAGACAAAAACATTATTAAAACTAAGATAAATGAAATTTAAAAATAATATTTATATTCATAAATAAGTACGGTAAATGATGATAATACTAGAAAAGTAAAATTAAAATGAAGAATAATGACACGTCACGACTGTCTGCTGCCACATCACTAATGCATTAACTTCGTTTGATAGGATTTAATGGAAGGGACTATATTGACACAATATTTACCAGTGAGGGATCAAATTGACTCTTTTTTAAAACCAGTGACCTTTTTTAGAACATTAAGCAAAATTGGGGACTAAAAAGGCTATTTAGCCTAAGTTTGTATATTCGAGTGATATTCTCGTTGAGCGAGCTATCTAGTCGTTGAACAAGTGTGCTGTTAAGCATTACTCGCTAAGCGAGTAGATTTGGTAGCTCAATGAGTGTGTTATTAGACACTACTTGTTGATCAAGTAGATATGGTAGTTTAGCGACTGTGCTGTCAGACACTACTCGTTGAGTGAGTAAATCTGGTTGTTGAATAAAAATATTAGATTTTAACTAAATTTTCATATTTCTCTTATAATGTGTTTAATGTGTGCGATTATGTGAATGTTAAAACCATGTTTGATTTATAATATCATCTGAGAATAATATATATATATATATATATATATATATATATATATATATATATATATATATATATATATATATATATATATATACATAGTGATGGTAATGAGCTTGTTAATGAAGATGAATATTGTATATGTGTTTATGGATCTCTTGGGGAGATTCTATGATGACATTTTATTAGTGTACGCATTGATGTGAGAATCTAGACGTTGGAGGTTATCATGTCGTTCTAATAATCATTCAAGCTTAGGTACAATAGAATGAGCTATGTGGTGGGAGGTGTAAGAGGTCCTATTGGACTAACCTTTATGTGGTAGGGTGAAATCAATTGGAAATGACTCTACAAAACAATAAAGATCACTACAAGTGCAAGACCTCCTAAGATTTCACATCAACGTTTTATCTAGATGTTTGAGTCTAGAATGAGTCTTTTTATATGATATGATTGTGTTATGAATGAGTGGCATATGATAATATATTTATGTTTGTTTTGTGAAAATCCTTTTTGCACATTAACTTACCTTATCGTTTCTTTTGGTTTTTTCTTGTGTGTTTGGTTGTTTCTTTTACAATGATTACCTTATTGATGTGTGTAGAGGAGATAGGTGTTGAAGCATCTTTGGTAGAAGACCATGATGCAACAAAGTTTTATTCTTGACTGTCTTGTAGTTTTTTGTAGTCGTTTTAAATATATTTTATTATTATGATTATTTAGTTTTGATAATTATAATAATACTATATATTTAAATGTTGAGATAATATGCTTTATTCTATCAATTTTAAAAGTTTTTATTTTATTAATTGTAAGCTATTAAAATTAAGATGTTACAAGAATTAAGTTATAAAATGTGTCAATATAATATGCATACTTTAACTTAGTTTAAATAACATAAATTTAGAAAATTATAATGTTATCTCACTAAAGCAATTTAAGATTAATGTTATGCAACTTCTTTTAGCTAGCCTTTAAAATGAAGAATAAAATTTGGTTGTTTTGAGGGGTGTTGATTCCTCCACCTCCCCATTTTCTACCTCCACCTCCTCAACTTTTTTAATTTTATTTTAATTACAAAAATAACATTTTTTTTCCTTTTTTAACCTTTTTACTTCTTTTAGTTTTGATGTTATTTACTCTTAACCCTCTTTTATTTTTAATCTGCTCAAAGCCCCACCCCCTTCCAAAACTTTTGAGATCCGGCCAAGTGTTTGAGATCCGTTTTTATCCTTCCACCTCCTCTTTTCTGGGTGACTTTTGGTCCTAACTCCTCTAACTCTAATATTTAAATTAACAAACGCAAATTCTGAGAATCAAAATACTTTTCTCTTGCAAAATATAATAATCTGTGTTAGTAAAAATGAGAAAAAGAAAATAGATAACAGAAGGAAGAACGCAGTTGGCAGTGAAGAAAAGAGAGCAGAGAAACAGCATTTCGTTCACTATCACTCTCTCTTTTCTTCTCTAATATTCTCTGTTACTGTGAGTTACGATTCTCTTTCTCCACTGCAATCATCTTTTTTTTTCACCATACTTTCAATCTTTATCTGATTTCTGCCTCTATAGATTTTGTTGTTAGACCTTGAGCAGAGGAAAAAAATGAAACAGGAATAAGAGTAAATAACATTAAAACTAAAAGAAGTAAAAAGGTTAAAAAAGGGAAAAAATATTATTTTTGTAATTAAAATAAAATTTAAAAAATTGGGGAGGTGGAGGGAATAAATGGGGAGGTGTAGGGATCAACACCCGTTTTGAGAGGAAAAATGAAGACTTGAAAGAAAATGAAGCAATTGGTTGTTTTGTTGAAATAGTAAAGAATCAAATTTTTATTTGCAAATAGAAAAGACCAAGCTGCCTTTTGCTATATGTAACACTAAAAAATCTTATTTTCACTCCCCCAACTTAAACAAAAATGTCTCCTTCCATATGAATCTAAAATTATCAACATCTATATATCTTAATGTATAATTAAATAAATTAAAAATTAAATTACACACTGACTAATTTACTTCATAATTAAACCACATTTAACAAAACTCTTATCAATTGCAAATATTGAACCGCAGATACATTGTCAACGTTATCACTAATGACCAATTTTCAGTTTTAAATTATTAGATGAAATCTCACGTTACTTTCATGAAATAATCCTATAATCTAATGTGTATATATATCACCTCTACAATTATTACCTTTTAGCATTGTATCATCAGCACTACGTACTATCACAATGATTATCATAGTTGTCTTTATCATCGTTGTAACAGAGAAAGAAGAAAAGTAGAACAACACTGAAAAAAAATGCAAAAAAAAGGAAATCATTTTTTAAAATATTTTTCGAAACGTATTTAATGTATTTTGGAAATCTCTTTCAAAATACAATTCATGTAGAAATTTCTAGAAAAACTCATTTTAGAAAAAAAAAAACGTATATATAGTTTATAAAAAGTTCTTTTACCTAGTTTCTCTATTTTTTTTAACTTATATATAATTTAGTTATAATTTATAAAAAGAACTCCTCCAATAATATTATAGTTAATTAAATATTATTATGGAATAAGTATAAAGTTATAGAGGTAATGGAGCACTAATTGTCAAATTTGGAATTCCATTTTGTCACCTAAGCCATTTTTATATTGTGTGCGATCCT
>NC_028359.1:8008921-8011154 GCF_000741045.1 Vigna radiata var. radiata | reverse complement strand
TCAACCAAATCAAAAGTTAATTTCCATTTCACAACGAACGTATACAGCATTTTACATGAAAAAGTTAATTAATATTAATTTAAACTTTAAATAAAAAAAAAAGGCTTTCAAAAGAATTACAATGAAAGAAAGGGAGTGTTAAGTTTTACCATTAGATTATTAATTTAATTTTTGAATTAATTAAGCCTTTAACCATCTCATAAATATGAGTATTTAAAATATTGTTTTTATTTTGAATATTCTGCCGTTTGATTTTCGTTGTTAACGCTATAATAATTAGTTTTGACTTTTGATTTTCATTTCTTTAGTTAATTTACTCTTTTCCTTTTCAATTTCTTTTAATTCATTAGTCAACTCCCTCTTTTATTTTCTTAAGAACGAATGAAAAGAAAGAAATAAAATAATCCAATTGATTAGCAAGTTGGAAATGAAAAAGAAAATCTATATGCTATTGTAACAAAATCAAACAAGAGAATAGTTCAATAAAAATATAAAAGGTTTAATATGTTTTTATCTCTTAACTTTAAGTGAAAATTGAAATTAGTCTTTCAATTTTAGAAATGTATGAATTTAGTTCTTTTAACCAAAATTTATTAATTTTATTTGATGTTTCAACTCAGTTAAGATTGAAGCAAAAATATGTCAAATAGTGTAAACAACCCAAATACTATCATGAAATGTGCTTAAAACATCAAATAAACATAACAATTAGGCCAAAGTTTTGAAGATGGACTAATTCTAATTTTCACTTAAAGTTAAGGGACCAAAAACATATTTAACCCATATATAAAATATTTTAGAACAAAAATTGTTAATAAATATTCAATCAAAATATATAAATTTATAAATACTTAACATTTAATTAAACTTTCATTTTTATAAAATAAATATAATGTCAACAAAGACAAACACAACGTGCTTAAATTCTTGGTATATGAGAATTTTTTAGTTAAATTTCCTAATCTTCAATGAAGTGTCGAAGGTGACAATACTTAAAATATAAGTTGAGTGTGATACTTGGTAATCACTTTTTTGGGATAGTGCGCAATGTTCATAATTACACTATAAGCACTTAATCTCCCACTAAAAAAGTGCTTTTAAAACCCTCACCATGACATTCTAGTGTGCCAAATTCGGAGCCTCAGGTAATCAAGATTTTCTCACTCAAGATTCTTTTTTATTGCTTCAATCTGCGTTTTGAAGCTCACAATGGTTGCGTCACTGCAAATGTTGCTTCGCGATGCTATGATTTGAAAGGTTTGATTGTAGGTTTGTATTTATAAATCCAAAAAAAAAAAAGTATAAAAATCTACTTTTTATACTAGTTAAAACCAATATAGAAAAGTTTTGTATTTATTACAATAATGTTAGTGTATTCACTTTTTATTCCCGTTATAATTGAAATTAATATGGAAGGTTTTCTGATTTATTATAAAATTATTACCATATCCTTTCTCAATACTTGTCATAATTAAAATTGATATAAAAAAATTTCTTATTTATAGTAAAAATATCACTCTTTTCACTTTTTATATTAGTTATAATTAGAACTAATATAAACAATTTTATTCTTTATTATAAAAACGTTACCACATCTACTTTCTATACTTCTTAAAACTACAACATGTATAAAAAAATGTTATCTTATTTACTGTTATATCATCACACACTTTTTATATCGGGTGAATTATAACCAGTATAAATAGTCGTCATAAAAAAATATTTTTTACACTAGTAATAATAATAATGATATATGAGTGAAGTTCATATAAGAGATTAATATTAACTATAACCAAGGCTTCAGAATATTTAGTTTATCAATTTTTTTATCTTATATGGTTTAATTTTTTTTATTTGATATAAGACTTCGTTTAAATTATCAATATTTTATAATTAATATACAAATTATTTGTTATATGTAATGTGATGCGAGAATAGAATTTATATTTAAATTTTCAACATTTGATAACAGATAATCAGTTAAGAACTTATAATATACAAATCATTTAAGAAAGTATAAAGACAATGATGGTAATAAGCTTAGTTAGTATATTGTCTTGTACATTCATTGCATTAGAAAGAAGATGAACCTATTCTTTGTAATGAATGATTTTGATGTTAATTATTTGAAACTTGATTTATAATAGTTAAAAAAGAGGAAAGAAAAGAAGACACAAAAATGGAGTTTTGGAAGCTTTTCTTTGTTGCATTAATGCCAGTTTTGAAAGTGTTG
>NC_028359.1:7997873-8007676 GCF_000741045.1 Vigna radiata var. radiata | reverse complement strand
CTTTAAGCTTTATAACTATTTAAACTTTAACTATATTTTTGTTTTTTCAGTTAGGATCAGTTTACACCTGGTCTTATGCATATCACCTTGTTCGATTATATGCATCAAAATTTTGCAACGAAGCCAAAATTGCAGAAAATTCCATGGAGAATCCAATGCCCATAACAAAAACTGATGCAGAGAACCCTTCAACATGTTCCACAGGATCACCTTTTGTCAGTGTTGTTGGTGATAAATCACAATCTCAAGATCATTTCAAGAACTTTGAAATTCACTGTACAAACTCTGATCATGGAAAAACAAGGGAGGTATGTGTACATTTGTTCAATAAGTATAAATATATATATATATATATATATATATATATATATATATATAATTAAATATGTATTAGTCTTGAAATCATATTTAAATTTTTATACATTTTAATTCTTAAAATTTAAAAATAATCATTATAGTGTTCAAATAATGTTATTTTCATTTATTGTTAAACATTATTTTAGACTGATATATTTGAATTAAAACGTATAAAATATGTAATAAGTTCAACAGTTAATCTAAAAATGTTGTTTAATATATTAAGTAAATTTAATGAGATCGAGTTTGTAAAATTATATCTATTCGCTTTTATAATTTAAACGTCAATCTATATTAAAATTTAGAATCCAGACAAATTTCAATTTCAGGCAAAAGTTTAAAAATAGAAATTTCTCAGTGAATCTTGTGTGGAGTAGGAAGCACTTTTTGTGTTGAGAAGTGAAGAATCTTTAAGAGTAGTCATGTATGATTACAAATTTGTAGGGTTTTACAGGCACAAAAAGGGGAAATGATGATGGAACAAGTGAAAACATTGGTGAAAAAAATCAACCTGATGATTCTATTCACACCTTCCACAATTGGGACGGTAAGTAATGTGTTCTTAATTGTTTGATTATAATATTGAACCTTATTAACTGTAATTTTTGTTGTTGGAAACTAGAGATAAGATAATTCATATTATATAATTGGATACAAATTTTACCTTACTTTTGTAAGGTTAAATTAGGTTTAAAATTTACTTTTTAATATTTATTCATGACTTGTTTTGCATACAGATGGTTGGTTTAATAATTGGTGTAGTTCCTCAATTTCGAAGACTTCTAATTGGAGATAAAGCTCCTCTTCATGTGGTTGAGGACACTACAGTGATGGTGGGGTAAGTGTCATTTTCTTTCATTTATTATTCCTAATTTTACATTGATCATATATATATATATATATATATATATATATATATATATATATATATATATATATATATATATATATATATATATATATATATATGGTTTGTTAACAATATGTACCGGATTATAATAGACAAAAATACTTTCATTTATCATGGATTATAAATTTAAGGTCAAGGATATTTAAATAATTTTCATTCTCAAACTAAAAAAAAAAAAACCTCCAGGATGTGTTATATATTTTCCCTTATTATTATTAAATTTCATTTTTAAATTAAATCATGTAAATAAAACCTTCATAAATCAATTAAATTTTCATATATTATTTACACATCTACGCCACATTTCATTATATTTTTAAAGAACAAGATATTTCCCTCTATTGTCCTTTTCCCTTTACACAAAGTGTTTCTTTTTCCTTTCTCTATTCATATGGGATACATAATGTAAGATTACAACCTAGAATTGAAAGAATTGTACTCCTANGGAGCTCTTCTATACCTATTTCTTTAATTTCCTTATGTCCCTTTTTTATGACTGAATCAACTTCTACATGCGTTTAGAATAAACATTAACCACTGTGCAAGATAAAAAGCAGTAAAATCATTTTTTACCTTGAGATTTGGAAAGAGTAACATAAAGTGACAAAGTTTATATTCATTTTACACATATTAATAAATTTAAAATGATTATAAAAGAGTAAACTTTTTCAATTTTTAAAAAATTTCTCTGATTCAAATTATCACCATCATCTTCAATTGGGTTGAGATGAGAGAAAAAATGTTGGAGTGATGACAGAGAAAATGTTTAGATGAGAGAGAAAATATCTTTGATGACAACAATAGGGATGACAGAGAAAATGTTGGAGTGAGAGAGATGTTGGAGTGAGAGAGATGATAGAGAAAATATTGGAGTGAGAGAGATGAAAGAGAAAGGGTTGAGAGTAATGAGGGAGGTGAGTAAGGGTTTGGGTTTTTTTTTTTTTTAGTTTTGAGAATGAAAATTATTTAAATATCCTTGACCTTAAAACTTAGAATCCATGATAAATGAGGGTATTTTTGTCTACTATAATCCNATATATATATATATATATATATATATATATATATATATATATATATATATATATATATATATATATATATAAAAGTTATAAGTAGACGTAAACTTTCCTTTATAATCTGATATCTGATTTTGTTAGATTAAATTAAATTTAAAATTTATATTTTAATAGTCATATGTGAAGCGAAGAGAAATAATCTTATGCGAATATGTAAACTTATGTGTTGTCTGATGATTTTTAGGTATGCATGCATTCCACTGGTGACTTTGTTGGTTGGAGCAAATCTTATCAAAGGTAAATCATTTTTCTTTTATCATAATTAATCTATCTTATAGGGTGATTTCAATGTATAACATGATTTGATTATTTTTTATATAGAAGTTTCAACTTATAGAGTTGATATATGATCTTAAAAATGGATATTATTGTTGATGATCAGGTTTGAATGGAGTTGGAAAGCAATTTGCAGTGATTGTTGGAATCAGTGTGATGAGATGTATTGTCTTACCAGGAATTGGTGTAGGCATAGTTAAAGGAGCTATTCGTTTAGGGTTCATCCATCCTGATCCATTGTATCAGTTTATTCTGCTCCTTCAGTTTGCAGTTCCTCCTGCTGTAGCACTGAGTAAGTTCTTCATCAACCCTAAACCATTTTATGCCAAAACCTAATTGTTTCAAGTGTGGAGTGAAGGTTTTGATTTTTGATGTGTTATCTAAAGTACAAGTTTTCTTCACTAAGAAGAGTCTTTGATATGTCTAAATTGTTCGAATTTTACTCACATAAGGTATTCTTATATCAAATTTTTAAATGGTACCAAAAGTAAATCTGTGAAGATTTGACTCGAAACAGACAATATTTTACCAATGTGGAGTCTTATACTATAGTCGTATGAAAGATTGGCTTATCATATGAACTTGTGGTTTTTTACCAACTTGATTAATAGTCCAAATTATAGGTAAATGTATGGTGATACAAAACACTAGTAAATGATACACTAATGAACGATAGGATTTCCTTGATTCCAATAAGTTTCTTGCCATTTTGTTAGAAGACTAAAATCATGATAAAGCTAAAATGAATCAAAGTTTAATTAACATTTGAATATACTTTTTAACCAAAGTTTATTTTGGTTCGTGTATAGGGAGTTTCACACAAAGCCACACTATATTGAAAATAATCTAAGTTTAATTATGATTAAAAATGCTTTTAAATTCCTTTAATTTTTAGCTGTTTAAAAAATATTCACAGATATTTTAAAATCCGCAGATATCCGTGGATATCTGCGGATACCCACAAATATTTAAAAAATATATTTTTATAAATTATTAAAATTAAATTTAAATAGAATTACAAAAATATATAAAAACATAATATAAATTAAATTAAAATTCAATTTTAATTAAATTTAACCTTGTAAAATATAAATTAATGTTAATTTTAATTAAATTTAACTTAATAAAATATAAATTAAATTTTTATTTTTATTTCTTGTGAGTAGCGGGTGTCTGCGGATACAAATAGTATAATACCTGCACCCCGACCCGTTTTTAATGTTAATTTTTTGCGGATAGTAAATGTTCACGGATATCAATTATTCATTGCGGATTTTATCCATGAATATCCACCGGTGGGTGCTGATTCTTTTGTCATCCTAAGTGATAGCATATGACTAAATGGGTGTAATAAAACAAATTTATTATATTTAAATGAGCGAAAACCTTATTTTATTATTTGGTTTTATTAATTAATTTATATTTAAATTTAATTTCTAATATGATTTTAAAGTTTTTATAATTTATTTTAATATTGTTTATTATCGAATCGCTTGTTACTATGATTAATCTTTATTTAATCTTACATTTTTATATGTAAATCTTTTAATTAAAATTTTCATATCTATTAAACCTTAGTCTAAAATTATTTTATGAATGTAACAGGTACAATCACTCAATTATTTGGAGCTGGTGTGGGTGAATGCTCAGTTATAATGCTTGCTACTTATTCTTGTGCTGCAGTTTCAGTAACACTTTGGTCTACATTTTATATGTGGCTTGTAATATAGTTTTCATTATTATTTTTTCTATAAGATAAGATGTGCTTTGATGCTTGATAAATGGCCCCATTATATATATATATATATATATATATATATATATATATATATAATCTCTTACTATAATAAGTGTCTTGAGATTATGGCTTAGAAAAACATTGAAAATTATATGAAAATTATATCAGTTTTTGGACAATTGGTTTTTGCATTATATGTTTTCTTCATAGTTATTGGAAAAGTCTAAAATGTTTATATTTTAGACTTTTAGATTGCTGAATTATATTTTAGATCATATAATTTAAAATGTATTTCAAGATTAAAAATAGATTTTGGAGATAATCTGAAATCGTATTTTAATTACATGATTTCGTTAGTATTTTAAGGTTGTGAAAAGAGTAGTGGATGAGATAGAGAAAATGTAGAGAAAATGAGGAGATAACATAATGTAGAAGTAGTAGTTAGAAGAAGTGTTGTAGTTGTCTTTAGTTGTTGTAGATGTTGACTTCTTTCATCAAATGGTAGATGTTGTCTACATGCATCAAATGGTAGAGTTCATGGGTATTTATAGACCCAAAGAATATTTTAGAACATACTAGCCATAACTTATGTGGAATGTTCTAGATTTTCACATATGCATACTATTCTTGATTTTTCTTCCTATCTTAGGCTTTTCTACAATATTCTAGAACTTGTATTACATTTCAATTCTTCTACCTAAGGAGCTTCTACATTCTTCTAGAATTTGCATTACACTTAATACTCCTCCTTAATCCAAATTCGGTAACTCCAAGCATTGTGCGAAGTAGTTTCAAAATCTTGGTCTTGGTAACATATCTTCAATTTGATCTTCTTCCTCCATTGCCTTGACCATAGTTCTTGCTTTGATGCTTCTTCATTATAGTTACATAGTTCTTGCTTTGATGCTTCTTCATTATAGTTAGGATTAATTATGGCCATATTGCAAGTTTCATATATTTCTACCAAAGATCTTACTCTTCTTGGACTAGATTCAGGTGAAGAATCTTGTTGTTGTGGAGGTGGAGAAAACATACCTGAATTTTCTGCCTCTTCTTGAGTTTCTTCTTGAGACTGTTGCATTGAAGTAAAATGTTGCTTTTAATAACTTTTTCTTCTTCCCAATTCTAAGAAGCATTTTCATCAACTTCAACATCTTGACTGATGATGAGCTTTTTTGTTTGTAGGTTGTAGACTCGATAGCCTTTTGACTGTGTGCTATATCCCAAGAATATTTCTCGTATAGTTTTGTCTTCAAGCTTGTGTCTCCTTTGATCAGGAACATGTATGTAGCAGATAGACCCAAATACTCGTAGGTGTTTAGCTGAAGGCCTTCTCCCACTCCAAGCTTCAATAGGAGTCTTTTCTTGGACTGCATTAGTTGGACATCTGTTTAGAATGTAAACTGTATTGTAGACTGCTTTTGCCCAAAAAAGTGTTAGGCATGTTTTTCTCTTTTAGCATTGATCTTGCCATCTTTATAACTGTGCGATTCTTTCTCTCTGACACACCATTTTGTTGTGGAGTATATGCAACTGTAAGTTGTCGCTCTATGTCTTCATCTTCACAGAATTTTTCAAACTCGTGAGATGTGTACTCCTTGCCACGATCACTTATGAGTACTTTTATCTGTTTTCCACTTTGCTTCTCAACAAGGGCCTTGAATTTCTTGAATACTTCGAAGACTTCTGACTCTGCCTTTAAAAAATAAACCCATGTAATTTTAGAGAAGTCATCAATGAAGAGGATGAAATACCTATTGTTGTGATGTGAAGGCGTTCTCATCAGTCTGCAAACATCGGTATGAATAAACTCCAATAAGTTTTTTGCTCTCCATGCTTTGTCTGTCGAGAATGGTAATCGGTTGTTTTCCGAGGAGACATCCTTCACATGATTCATTATTCTCCTTCAAGCATGGAAGATCTCTCATAATGTTTTTCTGATATAGAAGCTTTAAGGCATGTGTGTTGAAGTAGCCAAATCTCTTATGCCAAAGCCATGAGTCATCAACTTCTACCTTCATGGCAATATTTGTCCCAGGTTTAAAGCTTATAGGAAAGCTTCTATTTCTCTTCTCCATTTTTACTTGGCCAATTTCTATCATTTTACTGTCATAATTTTTGCATGTATCTTTCTCAAAATGAAGTGAATATCCATTCTCCATCATTTGGCCAATACTTAAAAGATTCTCTTTAAGATTAAGAACTAGTAAAACATCCTTGATGAATTTTGCACCTTTCTTTGTCTCCACCGTGATAGTTCCTTTGCCTCGAGACTCCACTGTGGTGCCATTTCCTAACCGAACTTTGACATTGACAAATTTATTAATGCCTTTGAAGATGCTTTGATCTTTCGCCATGTGATTGTTGCATCCACTATCCAAGTACCAACTTCCTTCTCCACTAGGAGATTCTTGATTGGCGTAGAATAAGAGTTTCTCCTGATTATCTTCTTCCGCTAAGTTTGCTTTATGCTTATTTTTATTATGATGATACTTTTCTGTGACAAAATTTTTTGTAATAGTGGCATTGAGGTTTTCCATGATGCCAACAATCTTTTTCCAAGTGACTTGTCTTTTTACAGATGCCACATGAAGGATATTTTCCTTGATGAGTCAGAAGCTTCTAGAATTTTCTTTAATTCTAGAAATTTCTCGTATACTTTTATTTCCTTCACATTCGTTCCGAGACCACAATTTTAGTTTTGATTGAAAGACGTTTTCAACTGAGTCTTCTTCATGTCTTTTCAATCTTTCTTCATAAGCTTCAAGAGAATCCATTAGTTGTATTACTAACAATGTAGTCAAATCTTTTGTTTATTCAATCGTAGTTGCAATTGCATCATATTTTTGGAGAATAAAAGTTAAAATTTTCTCAACCATTTTTTTGTCAAGAGTATTTTTCCCAAAGGCTCTCATCTGACTAACTATTTCTTTTATTTTAGAATAATAGTCTTTAATGGTCTCAGATTCCTTCATTCTTATTAATTCAAACTTTCGTCTTAGAGAATGAAGTTTAACATTACGTACCTCATCACTTCCTTGAAACTCCTCTTGTATTATGTTCCAAGCTTGCTTTGCACTGTAGCACCAATTATCCTTGGAAAAATTGTGTCATTAACTACTTGTTGAAGAACAAATAAAGCCCTTGAATCCTTCTGCTTGTTTTTCTTCAACTCCTTCTTTTGAGTTGCAGTAAGAGCATAGGTATCTTCTGGAATAGTGAATCCCTCTTCTATGATGTCCCATAAATCTTGAGAGCGGAAGAATGTTTTCATTTTGGCACTCCAAAAATCATAATTTTCTCCTTTGAAAACATGTATTGGAATTGAAGATGTTTAATTAGTAGTAGCCACGAGTTAAGAAAATATTTTTGAAGTAGTATAATGAGTTATAGTTTTGTTTGAGGTAGTTGAAAATTTTTATCTACGCCCAGTAGATGACCGAAAGTAGCTCTGATACCACTGTTAGTATTTTAAAGTTGTTAAAGAAGTAGTTGATGAGGTGGAGAAAATGTGAAGATAGTAGAATGTAGAAGTAGTAGTTGGAAGAAGTGTTGTAGTTGTCTTTAGTTGTTGGCTTCTTTCATCAAATGGTAGATGTTGTCTACATGCATCAAATGATAGAGTTAATGGGTATTTATAAACCCATAGAATATTCTAGAACATACTAGCCATAACTTTTGTGAAATGTTCTAAATTTTCACATATGTAGATTATTTTTTATTTTTCTTCTTATCTTAGGCTTTTCTACAATACTCTAGAACTTGAATTACATTTCAATTCTTCTATCTAAGGAGCTTCTACATTCTTCTAGAATTTGCATTACACTTTAATAATTTTACATTTTTTATATTAAAAAATAAAATAATAAATAAAAATATCAAAACAAAGTAAAAAAAATCAAATATGTATCTTGAAAATGAATTGATTTAATAATATTAAAGATTTATTTTTGAAATGTAATTAACTATTTGAAAAGAGATATAAAGAAAAAGAATATATAATTAAAGTTGCAAGAAGAGAAAAAATACGTAAAATATTAGTAAACTTGGTAAATATTGGATGAGTTGAACGTTTGACAAAGAAAAGTTACAGAGAAATAAGAATTCATCAAATGAAATTAAATTAAGATTAAAGTTAAAAAGATTAAATATGATTTAGTCCTTAAATTTTGACATGAAATTGAAATTAGTCTATATTCGAAATTATGATTAATTTTGGTCATCAAACTTTAAAAGTTAATGAATATAATCGTTAAAATTTTTTGACATGTCAAACGTATTTTATGCTAACATTTAAGATGTTTACATTATTAGACATGTTATCATTTCAATGTTTACTGAAAAACACGTTTGATAGATAAAAGAAATTTAATATAATTTAGAAAAAAAATTATGAGGACAAAAATGTGTTAAAGTTTCAAACATGGACGAGTTCCAATTTCGCATCAAAGTTTAAATACTACAAAAGTTCTTAATCAAGATAAAATAAAAAAGTTAAACTTTTTCTTAAATTAAATGCTTATGCCGTTGAACACTAAAATAAAAAGTTAGACATTATCATGTGAAAAAATAAAAAAAGTATTAATACTAAATAAAAATAATAAAATTTGTGTCGTAAACATTATTTAATTTATTGAAGTTGAGGTTTCTATTTCTTGAAATGCAATACACCATTTGCATAAAAGTACAAAAAGAAAAATTATGTAGCTAAAGTTGTGATAAGAGTTAAAGTACATTAAAGATAAGAGTGAATTTTGTAAATATTTGACAAGTTTTACCATTGAAAGAGAAAATAAAATATATCATGTATGAAAAGAAATAAAGAAAAAGAAAGAAATAAGAGTTTTACCATATGAAATGAATCTAATGTATAAAGAGAATAATAAATATAAGTTTCTTAAATTATCTAATAAATTATAAGTATTTTAATTAATAATTTAAAGAATGATAGATATGACAATGAGGTGAATATACATGATATTGGTCCTATGTTCAATTTAAAAATTTGTATACTATTCATATCCTGTATTCATATATTGCCAATGTAAAGATTTTTTTTTTTTCAAAAATTGAGATGAATTTAGATAATGTTAATGATTTTCATTCCTAATTTAGTTTGACTTGGATTGGATTCATGAGAATAACTTAGTTCAACTTTGCATGAGTGAGTCCAATCCAATTCTACTTTAGTCTATCTAACTTAAACATTTCATAACTTGAATTGACTTAAACATATATTAAATAAATATTAAAGAGATTGTCATTAGTTTATTATGATGTAGTAAAAAAACCTAAAAACTGTATAATTTATAATAATATAAAACTATATATATATATATATATATATATATATATATATATATATATACCCAATTAATGTTTCTCAATATGTGTGCCCGTGCATCCTTTTACTTTTACTTGAATATTCTTCTCACAAAAGCAT
>NC_028359.1:7981565-7997868 GCF_000741045.1 Vigna radiata var. radiata | reverse complement strand
AATTATATATATATATATATATATATATATATATATATATATATATATTATAGTTTTATATTATTATAAATTATAGAGTTTTTAGGTTTTTTTACTACATCATGATAAACTAATGACAATCTCTTTAATATTTTTTTTTATGAAACCTATAAACTTTTAATGAAAATATTCTTGCACAGATTTATAAAATAATTATTATAATCCTTTTATAATGTTTCAAAATGATCTTAAAGTATCTAATTGACTAGGACTGTTCCCAGTGGACCTAAAGGTGTTTTGTCTATTTTCACTACAGTGGTTTCTCCTGTTTAGATATCTGAGTAGGGTTAGGGTTTTGGTAAGATTAAGAACATCCTATGTTAGGTAATGGTGGAAAAAGATCCTAAGTTTCCTTTTTCCTTTTTTTAATAATCAAAATCTGTTCATGTCATACATATTCTTCTTTTTCTAGTTGGTCCTCAAGAATGACTGAGATATAAAGTTGTGTTTGTCTTTTAGTTTTGTGATACAACTAAGTCAACTTTGTGAAATGACTAATTTGGGTTGGAAGAAGAAATTGAAAAATATTTACATCAGCCTAAATTCACATGATCATTGAACTTTAAAGAAACAAAATCAATTCTTCTTTCTTCAAAACTCACTTCCCAATAACCTCTGCATGCTGTCTAACTTTTTCTGAATTTTCTTGATGTAATGAAATCCATGACACTTGGAAGCATCCAAGGTGATTGTAACATGCATCCAATGAAGAAAAATCACATGTGAATATGATGAACAGTTGAACACTGAGAACATGGAAAACCGTGACTGATTCACACAGCATAGATAGATGAAAACATCATTGAAAGAGGTATATATAAACCACACATCATCAAAAGATGAAACACAAACAAAGGAAAAAACAAGGAAGAAGAAGGACTGTAAAAGGAAGGTGAATTCATTCTTTTCAAAAATATTTTCTCATCAAATTTATGTTTATTTCCAATATAAATTTATTGTTTTAATTCTCGTGTAAGTTTTTCTTATTATACAAATCTGTACACAGAACTTTGATTATGCAGATTCTGATTATTTTTTTATCAACAAAAATATATTAATATTAGAGCAGCTAGTTCTCTAACCCTAATGCAGATTCTGATTATATATGTTTCTTTCTGAGATGAAATATTATTTTGAAAATAGATTGTTTCATTTATGTAAAATAGATTATTTAAATTGTTGAACAACATTAAAAGATTAAATTAATATTTTTTTTTTGGAAAGTTCATATATCAGTAAAAATAAGATTAATGTTTACTGTTTTTTTTTTCTGCATGTTCTACACATCAGAAAGTGCAGAGAATCAACATATGGAGATATTGAAGCTTTTTGTGATTGCATTAATGCCAAATCTGAAAGTACTGTTGCTTACTGTTCTTGGTTCCCTCCTTGCCATGAATCGTTTCAACATTCTCAGTGAATCTGCTATCAAAAACATGAACACTGTAAGCTTCTTCTAACTCAAACACTGTCATTTTATCTGTCTTTAAACATGAAAAAACTTAAAAATTCAGTAACTTTTCTTGATTTTGATAGATAAATAATATGAACTTAATAATCTTGAAAATGACATATAATTCTGGTTGAATTTCTTCACAGATGGTGTATTTTGTGTTTTCTCCTGCTCTTGCTTGTAGCAGTCTGGCAAGTACCATAACTCTAAGGAGTTTGATTGCACTGTGAGTTTCTTTTCTGTGTTGAGATTGATCTTCAAGATTAAATTTCTGCATATTTTTTTTTATTTAATAAATAAAGATGTTTATTTTGATGAATAATTATGCAGGTGGTTCATGCCATTCTGCATTGTTCTTACAGTTGTTGTTGGAACATCACTTGGATGGTTACTAGTTAAGATAACAAGAGTACCTTATCATCTCAGAGGCCTTGTGTTGGCATGTTGTGCTGTAGGTATAAAAAAAAAAAAGAACTGTATTTTATTTATTTTTTTTCTGATTTTTACATTAAAAAAATATATGCATACTAAAACATATATAGGCCTGCATCATGTTATATATAATAAAGTAAATGAGAAAATGTTTTATAAAGTAAAATAATTAAGTGATGAGAAAAAGTAACCCATAAAAGAAATAAAAATAGGATGACTTCTTTCGAAATTAAAAATTCAAGGTTTAAAAATATCTTATTATTTAAGTAATTTTTAACTATTCAATCAAAATAAAGCTAAATTTGAATTTATCAAATATATTATTATATTTCAGTTTGTAAAGTGAGGAGGTATAATTTTGAAAATTCTTATTTTAATTATTGCAATTTTATTCTTTTAAATGATTATGTTATTTATATTGAATACAATAATGATTTTTTTATTACATATAAGTGAGTTGAATCCGTATATATCTAATAGTTTTAAAATTTAAAATTATATTTTTTATTATTAAATTTACTGTAGTTTTATTTGATTTTTATTTTAAGAAATTATAAAATATATTTTTTAAAATATCCATAAATATTTTTTAAACAAATATCCAATAAATAACCAGACAGCTAATTGATGAATTATTTTATCGCGAGTTAAATTGTGGATAGACATTGTTTCTATCTGATTCGACTTATTGTCGTACTAGAAGAGAGTGTGCCTTGATAAATATCAAGCATGTATATAAATATCTTTTAAAAATTGATGTTTGATGTGTGCAGGAAATCTTGGAAATTTGCCTCTAATGGTGGTTGAAGCCATTTGTAAGGAGAAAAGCAATCCATTTGGAGATGAAAATCTTTGTTACAAAAATGGAATGGCATATGCATCACTCTCATTAGCAGTATGATATTATCTTCCAACATTTGAAAATTAAGTTTAAGTTTCTTAAATGCTATATACTTTAACTTAATTATGTTTTCCATGTTCCTCCAACTAATTATAAGCAAAAATAATCAAAATTGGTTGTTAATTAAGAAGATTATTAGTTAATCTTTTCTCTATTGTACTATCATTATCTTCCTTTTTTTCAGCTAGCATCCATCTTAGTGTGGTCTTTTGCATACAACATCGTACGGATGTATTCAACTAAGAACATTTCCAATGAAAAAGTTACTGAAAATCCCACATTTGCATCAGAAAGTGATGCAGAAACCCTATCAAAAGTTTCCACACAAACAATGGCCATTGAAACTGATGACAATTCTGTCGATCTACATGAAATTGAAACCTATGTAGTGCAACATGGGAATAAAAAGGTATGTAGAACATTTACTTTTGATCTTTTATATATTATAAAACTTTTTCTATATATTCTAAAATAACTATACTTTTAACCTTTCTATTTGTAGAAAAATAATTATTTGAGTTCTCATTTTTTAATAAAATATTTCTAATTTTCTCTCAAATAAAATACATCAGTATTTAAATCAAATAGAAACAATATAGTTATTGAAAAAATACATTTTTTTTAGTAAAACTTTTCAACAAGTAATATTTTAAAGACAAAAGGACCAAATTCTAAATTTGGCAATAATATATATTAGAAGTACCATTGAAGCTAACAAATTGTAGTATTTATATAGTTTAGGCTTTGAATGGAATAAAACTTATTATAATTGGTGTGTTTTGATTTATATATTTTCAGATTACTATATTCAATATTTTAGAGGAGAAGCTAAGAAAATACGTAAAGATGTTATGTAAATGGAGCAACTTGAAGAAACTTTTTCCTCCTACATTGATTGGAGCGGTATCAATAATTCTCTCTCTTTTATCTATTTAGATTTATTATTTTAATTTCATCAATTAATTATTCAAATGTATGAGTTTTTCTTTTCTATCCCTAATAATTAATATATAAATAAATAAATAAATAAATAAACGATTCATTAATTAGGATCACAATGCATGTAAAGAAATATCAATAAATACATTGAAGATATGAATATGAAACATAAATACTAAAGAGATAGTGTGTTTACTATCAATAATTTTTTTTACTAATTTATGAAAGTAATTACTTTATATATTCTTCCTAATTTTTGGTTTATGTTTTGAATTATGCAGCTGGTTGGTTTGCTAATTGGAGTAGTTCCTCAATTTAGACATTTATTAGTAGGTGGAAGTGCTCCTCTCTATGTGATTCAAGACTCTATAATTATGATAGGGTAAGCATCATCAATATATTAAAAAAAATAAGAAAAAAAATATCTTATCTAATTTTACTTTCCTTTGTTCATAGGAATGCTTGCCTCCCAACTAGTACTATGTTAGTAGGGGCCAATCTTCTTGAAGGTACACATGATGTATAATTTTTTTATGAACAATAACTAATTATATATAATTAATAAAAGATGAGTTTTTAAAAATTGTATAATTGTTTTGATGGATTGTGAGAAAAAGTTATTATAGTTAGATTTGGAAATGGTTATTCTCAGGTTTGAAGGGAGAAAGAGTGAAGTTTTCAGTTCTGTTTGGCATAATTGTGGTTAGAAACATTGCCTTGCCAGTTATAGGAGTAGCCATTGTTGAAGGTGCTGTTCATTTTGGCATCATCCATCATGATCCATTGTATCAGTTTGTTTTACTGCTTCAATTTGCCCTTCCACCAGCAGTGGCTATAAGTAAGTACTTTATCAAATTTAATTTCTTATTATTTTCTATCACACACACACATATATATATATATATATTTATATAATTTTTTTCTATGGTTGCTTCAGGTACATCTACTCAATTGTTTGAAAATGGGAAGGGTGAATGCTCAATTATTATGCTTGCAACTTATTCCTTTGCTGCAGTGTCCCTTACTCTTTGGTGCACATTCTTCATATGGCTTGTATTATAAGAGACAAGAAATAATTCAACAAATTGTACAACAACTCATCCAAAAGGGGGAAAAAGAAAATAATTTGTTGTATAATTTGTTATGTATCATCATATCTCTTAATTCAATTGGGCTCGTATTTTGTGACATGCTTGATTGTCTAAAGAGATGTATGGATAAGAGTCTAAATTTGATATAATATAATGACATATCATGAGTGTTTTTATCAGTGCCAAATGTTTCATTTTTGAAGTGATTTAGGAATTTTTGTCTCTTCTTAACTCATCGTCTCTTTTTAGTTGTAATTCATTAAAACATTTTATATATAGTTGTCAAAACGGGTAATCCGGTTCGATCCGTTCTGGTTCACCACGGGTTGGTCACTTAGTGACTCAACTTAACCCGGCTCATTTATTAGCGAGCCAAAAATATTCGAACCCAATCTGACTTATCACTAGCTCACTTAATTACAATTTTTTTAAATAAAAAAAAATTACAAACATTTTACAATTCAAATCTAAACAAATTTCTCTCCAAAATTTCACTCCCAACATAGGTGTTTAATTAATTTTGAAAATAGAAAACTTAAATAATTTTTTCAAACAAAAAAAATAATAAATATCTTTTTATAAAGTTAAAATTAAATTTTAATAAAATAAAATTAAGTAGGTGGATTGGTAGGTTAACCCGGTTCATCACAGGTTTAACCCGCATGAATCGAGTTTAAATGAGTCAGATTGAAATCTGACCCGTATAAAAAAAATATATTTTTTTTAAACTCAACCCAATCCGAATCCATAGTGGGCCGAATTGATCTGCCGCGGGTTGTGCCTCATTTTCATAGCTCTAATTTTATGTCTGTTATCTGCATGATTGATATAGATTTTGAATTTTATGTTTGATTGGACAGAGTCTGACGTAATACTTGATGAATAATTTATAAAAATGTTATAAAACATTTTTACATAAACTTTTTGACCGATTAACCAGAAATAAGCGACGTGAAATGTTTTTTGTGTGTTGATATTAATATGTAACGAAGTATCATAAGTTATGAAATGTGATGCATTTAGTGATTTAGGGGTATGATTAGTATGAGAAAGTAATTTTCCAATGTAATACTATGTAATATTAGTACGAGAGTTGCAAAGATTTTGAAATTGATATATTAGAAGTGATAATGAATTAAAAAGAATAAATTTGATTATTTTAATATTAAAATGTTTTAATATAATAGTTGTGTTATAAAAGAGTTTTATTATTTTAAATCATATTATTTGTTATAAATCACTTTTTTAGACTTTTTTTTATAAGAGTTCTTCTTTTCTATATGTCTATTTGAAGATAAGAGATCGCTAGGATGATAATTGAAATGAGCTATCAACTTTTATCCATTCAGTTTCCCATTTAAAGTAAGTTGGTTTTTTGCTCTTTTTCTTAGTATGAGTGTTCTTCCTGTGCATGTGAACCATCTCGGTTCACATGTGGTGTCTGAATATTTTATAAGAATCTCTATTGGTCAGTGGTGTGTCCTGGATGTGTTTGTGTTGTTCCTAGGGGTCAATTGAACTTTCGGTGTGCTAAGAGGTGTTTATAGGATTCTTGAGTTTTTCATCCGTCTTTCAGGTAATGAAAACTAATTACATTGTTTTTAACTAATATATAACTTGTAATTGTTGATTATATGCTTGTATGATAATGATTCGTGTATTTGAGCTATCTAATAAATTATGACATATGGATTGAGTTAAGATTTTGATTTGCCTCTAGTGATTGATATGTTGAAATTTAGTATATTGTATGGTTGATATTACAATTGAGATGAATTGCGTCATTGAGTTGTGTAAAATCTAAAGGTTGGTATGTTTTGGCATCTGTGGTTGTGGTTGGACTGATTTGCAAGGTTGGAATGACATAAATATGTTAAATTCTATTCTATAGAATTATACAAACTCGTTGGGCGAGCATATACTCGTTGGACGAAGTCAAAGTCAAAAAACCACTGACTTGACAATTGCTAGGCGAGAATATACTCACTGGGTGACTTTTGTGAGATTTTAAGTCTTTAAATTCTGGTGATTTTCTCGCTGAGTGAGCTATCTAGTCGTTGAATGAATGTGTTTTTAGGAACTACTCGTTAAACGAACAGATTTGGTAGTTGAACGATTGTGCTATCAGGCATTACTCGTTAAGCGAATAGATCTGGTAGTTGAGTGAGTGTGTTGTTAAGCACTACTCGCTCAGTGAGTAGATATGGTCGTTGAGTGAAAATATTAGAATTTAACTAAATTTTCATGTTTCTTATAATGTGTTTAATGTGTGTGATTTTTGTGAATATTAAAATGATGATTGATTTATAATATGATATGAGAATAATTAATAATGATGAATATTGTATATATGTTTGGTGTAATTCCATGAATCTCTTAGGAAGATTCTATGGTGGTGTTTCATTAGTGCACGCATTGATATGTGAATTCAAACGTTGGAGGTTATTATGTCCCTTTAATAATTATTCAAGCCTAGGTCGAGTAGAATAGACTCTGTGGTGAAAGGTGTAAGATGTCTTAATGGACTAACCTTATATTTAGTAGGGTGAAACTCATTGATAATAATTGGGTAGAACAATAAAGGCCACCACAAATGCAAGACCTACCGAGATTTCACATCAATGCTTTATCTGGATGTTTGAGCCTAGAATGAGTCTTTGTATGTTTTATGGTTTTTTTATGAATGACTGACCGTATGAAAATATATTTATGTTTGTTTTATGAGAACTCTTTTTTACACATTAGCTTACCATGTCATTTCTTTTGGTGTTTTCTTGTGTTTTTTATTTTTTCTTTTGTGATAAACACTTTATTGATATGAGCAAAGTAGAGGTAGGTGTTAAAACATCTATGATGAAAGACAATGATGCAAAAGAGTTTTATTCTCAGTTGTCTTGTAGTTTTTTATAGTCATTTTAAATATATTTTATTAAGTTTTGATAACTATATTAATACTATATATTTAAACGTTGAGAAAATCTATTTTGTTTATCAATTTTATAACAATTTATTTTATATTAAAATTAAGACATACAAGAATTAAGTTATAGGATGTGTAAATAAAATATACATACTTTAACTCAGTTTAAATAATATAAATTTAGAAAATTATAATGTTATCTTACTAAAGCAACACTTAATATTAATGTTATGCAACTTCTTTTAGCTAGCCTTTAAATGAAGAATAAAATTTGGTTGTCTTGAGAGAAAAAATGAAGACTTGAAAGAAAATGAAGCAATTGGTTGTTTTGTTGAAATAGTAAAAGATCAAATTTTAATTTGCAAATAGAAAAGACCAAGCTGCTTTTTGCTATATGTAACACTCAAAAATCTTATTTCCACTCCCCCAACTTAAACTAAAATTTCTCCTTGCATATGAATATAAAATTATCAACATCTATATATCTTAAATGTATAAATAAATAAATTAAAAATTAAATTAACACTAACTTTTTTACTTCATAATTAATAACAAAAAACAAGTTCTTACAAAGATCATAATTAAACCAAATTTAACAAAATTCTAATCAATTATCTTTTGCAAATATTGAACCCCATATATCATTGTCGAACATTCAACATCACTAGTGACCAATTTTCATTTTTAAATTATTTGATGAAATCTCATGTTACTTTCATGAAGTAATCCTATAATCCAATGGAATGGACATAGATTGTATCCAACAATTAAATAAAGTATTATAACAACACGAAATGTTCTATATCATTTCTGTCAAATATATTTATTCACCCAATAATCCATAGGTGTCCATTTGTGCAAGTATAGAAAACAGTTTATACAAAGATTAATTTATGTATTTTTTTTTATTATACTAATTTATTATTAGTTAGTGTTCATGTAATTGAACAGCCAATACTATTTCGTTAGTCAACAAAATTGGCTTTAAATGGCTCTATAATTCGAAGTAATCAAAATAATAAATAGCAACGGACATTTCTGATAATAAAATATTTTCTTTTTTTAGTAGTTAAATGCTCTTAGATGATGAAAACGGTAGAATTAATATTTTTTTATAATATTTTGGAAATATTTTAAATTTAAACAAATTATCAACAAATAGCCCAATTTATCACTCAGCAGTCATTGTATTAAGAAAAGCATGAATTTTCAACTTAGAGAAAGATGAAAATGATGTTCATTATTCACATATTACAAATAGTTAGAATTTTTTCATAATAAGTTGAAGACAAATTTTGTTTTTCCAGAAAATGTATTTCTTCAAGCTTTTCTCTGTTGCACTTGCATCAATTACGAAACTTTTGTTGATCACTGTTCTTGGGGCATTACTTGCACATGATCGATTTGATATACTAAGAGAGAATGCAAGAAAGCACGTCAATGCTGTAAGTATAATTTGTTTGGAGTTTCATTTAATCTAATCAGTAATACGTGTTAAGAAGTGAATTTTAAACCTAACTCAATCTCACACGATCGATTTATAAAATAAAATAAGATTTTCGTCCATTTATATACTGTAATGGAACTTCTACCACTTTCTCTTTCAATTAGTTGATTTTTGTTTTCCAATTTACTAATCAGTATCAACCTATCTTATTTATAATTATGATATAGTTATAAAAAGTAAACATAAGTAATTTGAAATGACAAAAGGAGTCTTGATTTTGGGATTGAGTAGTTAATCTATCAAAATTTGATCATCCAAGTTAGTCTTTTTAACTTGTTAGTGTGTTTCGGCTTATCTCATCTTACTTTATGTGTGTCAAAGTGAATTGATGGGCCAAAATAGGACGGCTAACATTTTGGTTTTTAAAAAGTTTAAAATAAAAATAAAAATTAATTTAAAAATCTAAATTTTTTTATTATTTTATTTGAAGAACATAAATTTAATAATGTTATGATATAAATTGTTAATATGTGCAAATTAATTACTAAAGAATAATTATAATGAACTAATTGAATATATAAAAATAATAACTATTTTAATTTATTATATTAAAATATTAATTAATTTATTAAAAATTTTACAAATAATTAAGTGTGTAAGAATAAAGCTAGTAGTTGCTCAATTAGTAAGCCAGATCAAGATTTTTATTCTATTTTTGGCTTGCCAACACATGTTACACACTCATTTTGCAACTCCTAAAGTATTTCATATATTTAGCTTTACTCCTCACAAATTTTTTTTTTAATTTTTAATAGAAAAAATAGATATATTATACTTTGGTTTTTGTTTTGTTGTTAATTTTATTTTTAGTATTAAGTTATGTGATCAAATCAAACAAGCATTAAATAAAGAAACTAAGAATACTAGCCTTTAAAGAAAAAGACATATATATATTTCAAAATTCAAAAATACGTAAGAGTTTAGTAGCTAAATCTATTCCCAATGAGATGTGTTTAACTTTCTACTGTCACAAAAAGTCCAAACATACAAAATGAAAGGTGAAAGAAGATGAAGATACAAGGAGGGAGAAGAGATGGTTCCCACAAGTATTAGTAGACCTCCAAGCTCTCCAAAAGTGTATTTCATGCTTCATACGTCCAAAGATGTGGTTCTCTCAAACAACAAAAATAGATAGGCAAAAATTCTCATATCAGCATAAGTACCGCTCAGCTCAGCCTTGTACAGACCAACACTATGTTTTGCGAATTGGATGATGCTCAATGTTGGCTTCTTGGCACTTAGTGGTGGATGTAGGGTTTTCAGATTTTGGCTCTCTATAATGCTGACGCTCAACGATAAGGAGATGGTGCTTCGATAATTGAACTTGATGATCTCTTAGTTTTGGATGTTCTTCTTACTTTTCTGGGTTACCAAATTCTTTGGTTTGAGGTAGAAGTTTCCTGCCACTGAATTAGACACAAAAAAGGGGGATTAGTGATATAATTAGATTAATATAACCCAAAATATAAGTATTTACAAAAACAAGATAAAATTGAAGATTTAAGTAGGTTAAAAACTAAAGAAAAGTTAATTTTGTTAATAAACTATAACTAAGATAATAATAAAATTTAACATCATCAAATCTTCGAACTTAGAACCTTATTTTTTCTCAAACAAAAGGTAACTTGGCACAACAAGACATCAAATTAGCCATGGTCTCACAACTGAGAAACATATCCACACAAACAATTCATATGTAATTTATGCATGCTCTTCTTTGAATTCACTTCAAAAAGAAAAGTGTTTGTTGTCAAGTTTCAATTATGTTGCCCACAATACCATATCCATTGAATGCGTGCAAAAACTTTTAAGAAATCAACAATCATGATAAAAATATTATTCATGATCAACTAAAGGAACAACTTCTCACTAGGATAAATGTCTCACTCAAGCCCACTAGTCTATAAGGATGCGAGTTTTTCTCTCCACTACCACCAATTCTACACAATTTAACTTTGCTTTTTGTTTCACAAAGTTAAACGCATTCATAAGGTTATTAACATCACAAAGACTTTTAAGGATTGCATTGTGGTTGGGCTAATAAAGAAATTTGGTTTTTCTTATTAGTAACAAGGACCAAAGAGAGCAAGTAGTTCAAGTCATGATATAACATTCTACTCCCTTTTATATTTATACAAAACCAAATAAAACCAAATACCATTTTGCTTCCTCACTATTCCATTATTCACACACTTTTTTTTTTTTGTTGGGAAGAACTATACCAAAGAAAAGTTGATTTTATTAATTAAATATGACTAAGATAAGAGTAATACTAAAATATACTGAAATATTTTTATCTGTGACCGTGGAAAAAAACGGGAGTTTAATTTTATGCAGTAACACTAAAAAAATTCCTCTATGAATAAATAAAAAATTAGGCATAGAATAGTTTTTGTAAAGAAATTATCATATAAACTAATTTTGACTCTCATATTATTCTTTGTTATTTTATATACAGATGGTATATTTTGTCTTCACCCCTGCTCTTATTTATAGCAGCATGTCTAATACCTTAACCTTAAAGAGCGTGATTATGTTGTAAGTTTGTACTTTCTTACCATTCCCTCCGTTATTGTTCTAAGTTTTGTAAGATTGGTTTATGTTTAATTTGTTTTCTTGAATTACGTAGGTGGTTCATGCCTTTAAGTATTCTTGTAACATACATTGCTGGAACATTTCTTGGATGGTTACTCATCAAAGTAGTTAGAGTTCCTCCTCATCTGCATGGTCTTGTGTTAGGATGTTGTGCTGCAGGTATGTTTGTTTGAACATTCAATGTTAAAAATGTAACATATATGCAAATGTGATGTAACAAGAATGCTTTTATTTGAGTGTTAAATGAAACTTATATGAGTAAATCTAATGGATTTTGAATGAAAAGTCAAAGTTATTAAACCTTATATCTCCTGTTGTAGTTATAATATTCATGAAGTTTTTTTTTCCTAAGTAAGATAAAGCCTTCTTATGGTATATAACTGCAAATAATCATACCTCAAAAATCATACTAGCAATGATTTTAAATTGGTAGTTAATGTTTCAAACTTTATAGATTTAGAATTTAAACTCATGATCTTAGGAGATTACATGTCCACCAGATATATGTTGAAATGATTGTGTATAAGTAAGTGTACAAGTCGATCTTGTGAGGTTTAATTAGGATTAAAATCTACACTACCAGAATTTATTCCAACGAGATTTGTTGGTTTTATCGTGTCTTTTCCTATCAAATTCTAGCCTCTTCCTATTCTTATTAGTGAGGGATGTGTTAAAGATCTTACATCAACTAAATATATAAACAAATTATAGTATATAAGTGAACTATTCCAAACTAATTTTGTGAAATGAGTAATTAAGATTGAATTTAAGTAAAATAATTCCAATCATGGTATAAATAAAATTAACTCATTCTTTGGATGTTATACTAATGTGTATATATGACCATTTGGTGTTTGATGTGTGTAGGAAATCTGGCCAGTTTGCCTCTAACTGTAGTTCCAGCTATCTGTAAACAGAAAAACAATCCTTTTGGAGATGAAGCTATTTGCCACAGAAATGGACTTGCATATGCTTCTTTGTCAATGGCTGTATGACAATAGATTAGATTTTTACTACATAGTAAAATATGTGCATCACACAATGGTGTTTGGGTTTTTGAATGATTTAAAACTTTTTCATGTGTTTCTGGTTTTTCAGGTAGGATACACCTATGCTTGGTCTTTTACATTCAACATTGTTCGTATATATTCTCCTGTGATCTCTAATGCAGCCAAAGTTGATGAATCCTCTGCAAATTCAAAGTTTGAATCAACAACTGATCCAGAAAACCTTTTGAAATGTTCTTGTGGAGCACAAATCATGGATGCTGATATAGCAAAGCCAAATGGTGGCATGAATCCAAGTGAATTTGAATGTAAAGTGCCTAATGGACAAACAAAGGTTGTTGTCTTTTCCAATATAATATAATTACTTTTAACATTTATGTGCTGCATGAATTTGTGTCTCCTTTGATACATTGGAATGCATTAAAGCCTTTTCGTGTGAAAGATTGTGCTGTTTGACGGCAAATGATTGATGGACTTTGAGGTTTAGCATAGCTTAAATGTCAAAGTTCATAGTGATTTCTATAATGATCTTATTTGGAAAGCTTGTGTTGTTTGGACCAAAGTTGAACTGAATGGAACAAGCAAAAGTGAATGGTGGTTTATGCATAATGTATTTGCAAAATGCTTTGTTTGGTGGGGTAAAAGTAAAAATGATAATAATACTGATATGTAACATAACATGATTTCATATCATAAAGATTTTATGTAAGTGATGCCTTGTATTTTCAAGACTTTTACAGGTACCAGAAAAGCCAAAGTTTATCAAGCAGTTGAAACTATTAGTTGAGAAGATAAAAAACATGAAGATACTAATTGCTCCTTCCACTATGGCAGCGGTATGTCCATGATTCTACTATTATTACAAAAGGAGTGCTCTCATCACAATTATTAGTTAAAATTTAACTGAAAAAGTATCAAATATTGAGCAGGAATTGTTAAATAAGAACTGAAACTCACATGTGTGGTTTTCATTGTAGTTATCAGTAAAGACTGTGTTCAAAAGAATGTTGATAGCATTTCTCTACATTACAAACATACTTTTTAAGGAATTCAGTTGAAGGAGATGCTACATTATAAAGTATAGGAAAAGGTATATTAGTTACAAAACAGAGTTACATCACCTAAAGTCTAGTTTGTTTAGTCCATGCCTCACTTGAATTTGATCTGTTGTGTCATATATTATGGATTTAACTAGGAAAAACTCTCCCTAATATCATTTTTTTCCATACACACTACTTAAACTTGGGATATGCTTAATGGGAATCAAACTTTTTGTCGGGAGTTTGTAGACAATTACCCCTTTTGAAAAATCAGCAGTTGATATGAAAATGTTTAACTTTGATGTTCAAGCGAGACAATGTTTTCATGATATAAGAATGTTAGATAAATCAGAACCAACTTGGTCTTGTGCCACTTAAGTGACAATGGAATGTGATGAAACATTTTTAGTTCCTCCTAAAAATTTCACTTCCTTTTACTTCTGTGTATGCAGATTATGGGTGTGACAATTGGTATTGTGCCTCAATTTCGAAAAATTCTAGTAGGTGACCAGGCTCTTCTTAATGTGGTTCAAGACACTTTAACCATGTTGGGGTGAGTGACCCTAACACAAGAAATTGTTGTATGATCAAGCACCACCAAGTGTCCATGATCTTGATCAAGATTTATGCTTCATGCAACTCTTTCTCATAAATTTGAAAACACAGCTACATGTAACTCTTATTCATGCTTTTCAGGGATGCAAGTGTTCCAGCAATGGTGTTACTGCTCGGGGCAAATCTTCTTAAGGGTAATAATCATTTATCAATTAGCAACATGAAATTTTCAACTTTTTCTTTTGTCTCTGAGGTTCAGTTTTGTTATATTTAAAAATCTGAGGACCTAAACTTGGTGATTTTCAGGTTTAAAAGGAATAGGAAAACAAGTTCCACTTATTGTTGGCATCATTGTGGTTAAATTTGTGGCCTTGCCAGCAATAGGTGTAGGCATTGTTAAAAGTGCTATTCATTTCAACTTGATCCCCCATGAACCATTGTATCAATTTGTTTTACTGCTTCAATATGCCCTTCCACCTGCAATAGTAGTGAGTAAGTTGTTTATGATGCTTAAACAATTGTATCAGTTTTCTCTGTTATCCTCTATAAAATGAATCCACTTAAATATCTTATACAGTTTTCTCTGCAATAGTAGTGAGTAAGTTGTATCAGGTTTTGTTAGAAGTCCTACATCGATTAGAGATAAGACCAATTTAAAATATATAAATAGATGCAAATCTCACTTTATAAACCAATTTTGTAAAGTTCTTAACAGTCAACTGCATTGTCATCCCTGACTCCATGGTGCCAATAACATTATAGGCTAAAAAACATATTGTTTTGACTTGTTAAGATATTTCACTAAAACTTGTTCATGTAAAGTAACTTTAACATGCATATAGGTCTTATATTTGTTCATTCCTATCTTCACATTGCCAGCTCTTGACAAAATGAATACACTGAAATTTGATATCAGCAAGCATTATTCCAACCAAAACAGTGGCATTGCTTATTATTATATACTGAACTTGTTTGCATTTTCAATGTGTTATATTTAGTTTTCATCGTCATGTAATACTTTATTCTTTAATATGACATAGTCCACACACATTTAACTGGGAAAATGTTGAATTTATGATTGTTGCAGGTACAATTACTCAGATGTTTGGAGTTGGTGAGGGTGAGTGCTCAGCTATCATGTTAGCAACTTATGCCTGTTCTGCAGTTTTGCTAACTCTTTGGTGCACATTGTTTATGTGGCTAGTAATATAACTATTTTTCTATTGTAAGATTTTATATATATATATATATATATATATATATATATATATATATATATATATATGTATGTATGTATATATGTATGTATTGTCACACAACACATGTATCATTGTCGAGTGCATTTAAGGAGCCAAAATTGAACATAGTTTGGCTAAATTATGAGTGGCAGAAGAGAGACAGAGATTTGAACAATGCAAAAGTATATGAAAAACATACTATATGTCTTTAATATTTTCACTTAAATCATATGATTTACCTATAGAAATTTTCTGTTGGTCAATTGATAAACATTACCAAAAGTGAAGATTTGAGTAGACTTTGATGGGTTTAAGGGTATTTTTTTCTTATATAAATTTCTTTATATTGTAATATAGAAAAAAAAAATGAGTATTTTACATAAGTTAAATAAGTAGAAAAACTATACAAAAGACAGAAACAAACAAAAAACCAGAACCTCTGTACCTCCAGTTTCCACCCAAGAAACCAGAAAAACTCCTACTCAAACTCTATCACAATCCCCTATGAATTCATCTGAAAAGGAAGACTATTTCCAGGATTCTCAGGATCCATACGCTCAGTTCACTATTGAAAATACCAGCATAA
>NC_028359.1:7941841-7976540 GCF_000741045.1 Vigna radiata var. radiata | reverse complement strand
AATACCATTCTGGCAGGCCTGGATTTCTGGGTGCTCTTGGTGAGCTAGATTGTGCGGTAGATAATAAAGTATACTCTGATGGATTCATTGGAAAAGGGCCTAAAATTGATGGTGATAAAAGCCCAAAGTACTATGAATTCTTCGGATATGCTGTATTATCTACTTCACTGTGTCAAATGGTTAAAAGTTTAAAAATGAACATGTAAATAATCACTTATGCGTATATTTGAGTTAAGTTAATTATCGTTAAAAGAAATCTTAATTTGTGTTTTCGTAGGCTGAAAAGCGATTATTTTTAAGAAAACCAAAATCCTAAATATACGAAAGTGATTAAAGTTGAAGTGCTTCTAATCGCAATGGCATAAAGTAAAAGGGTAATTCTTTATTACGTATATACCCGATTCGATTATTCCTAGTTATGATTAAATTTATTTTGTTATTTATTTTTTCTGAGAAATTAGAAAAAAAAAAACTATTGTAAAATTTTTAGCCTAATTAGATCACATACTAATCTCATTGGCGTACAATAATTATGGGATAAATTTTAGTGAAATCAAATATAACTTTAATTATATAAATCATATCACTTATTAATCTAATTTCTTCTACAATTATTATAGTTAATCCCATCAAATTTTGTCCTACAAACCAAAGACAAACTCCAGTTAATATGAAACTTTCAACATACTTCCTTATCGAGGTATATATATATATATATATATATATATATATATATATATATATATATATATATATATATATATATATGTTGAACGTAAAATTAGATATTAATAAGGATTTTCAATATATTCCCTCACATCGAGTATCTCGAACGTAAAACTAAACATTAATACATGGTCCGATAACGATCAATAACGGATAAAATAATATATGTCTAACTCAATCTTTTAAAACTAAACTTGTAAGATGAGGTTTGTATCTACTTATATATTATATCTAGTCGATATGATACTTCCAATAATTATCTTTAATCTAATCAACTTCAAATTCATTTATAAAATATGCAACTATATAATTACAACAATTTAATTAGATATTTGATTTAAGTAGGTGTTACTATTTTAATAGATTTTGACTTTCGTGATGAATTGTGACACACTCACTTTATATTATTCCAAATCAAAAGGTAGAACAAATTGAAAGCTGCGAATTGAAGGCAAGAATCTAAGAAATAAATATGAAAAGAAAAATATACAAAGAATACCTTACTTTCACCAAACAAACATATATACTCATTTCCTTTACCCACGTTGTATCTTGTTGTCATATATATTGCTCTTATGATAAGCTTTTTGTGATCATAAACTCATAATCATTCTCAGAACACAAACACAAACACATCATCATGGGACTGGTTATGAGTTACATGGGAGGCACAGGTCATTTTTTTTCTTGTTTTTTATTGCATCACTTTTTTTTTTATTTAGTTATTGATAGAAAATATATATATAATTTTCTGTTAATTAATCATGTTTAAGTGTATAATTTTTTTTAATCTGATCTTAAGTTAATGGATTTGATTAACAGGAGTTGAGGTTGCAAACAAAGGGATGACTATGATAACAGGAACACTCTATGATAGGGTTATTGAAAAGAGAGAAATTAAAAACTTTGATGACTTCCATGCTGCCATTCTTGATATCTTCAAGTAAGTATGTATGTCATTTCAATTTCATATCTTGGTAATAGAAGACACTAGAAAAAATTTTAATTTTAGATAAAGTTTTATTGATTTCTATAATAATATTTTTTTTAAAGAGGGTATATATTAAAAAGTGGAAAGTTTTACATTTGGTATATGTTTAAAATCATTAAAAAAAAAATTCCCTACATTAAATATTGTCTTTTTCTAAAGAACTAAAGTGAAAAAAGTTTCATAAGGAGAGCATATAGATATTTTATATAAAGATAAGAATAAAGTATATTTCTGTAAAGTAATTTATGCGGATTTTATTTTTTTTTTCAAAATACATTTCATATAGAAGTATTCTAAAAGACTTGTTTTTGGAAAAATTATATGAGAAAATTGTGAAAAACCATTTTTAGAATATATATTTAAAAAGTAATTTCTGTAAAGATTAAAATGATCATTTTGAAAATGTGTCAGGTTGCATGAATAAATTTTAGGTGTGCAGAAAGTAAAAGCTATATTTTGATAAGCCTACAATTGTGAATGAGACACAAACAAATGTTTGAAGTTTTTAATATTAAATTTTTCAAAACATTAGTTTTGGAAATATTTAACTTTTTAATATCAAATTTTCCAAAATATTAGTTTTAATGATAGTTTTGTTAACTATTTTTTCACAGTGCAATCAACATGGCTTTGCCTGGTAAGCATTATGATGCACCACCACATGATGATATAAAAGTGAGTTAACTCTTCTTTATCTTTTTGGTGAATAATAATAATAAAAGTTAAATATATATTTAGTATATAAATTTTGATATAAAAATTAAAATTGATTTTTAATCTAAATTTTGATGCAAATTAATTTTTAAATTTTAAAAATGATTAAATATAGATCTTTTAAACCAACTGTATTAATCATTAACATTTAAATATAATGTTTAATATATTTTAACGCAAAGATATTTGAAATGTAACAAGTTCAAAAAAAAGTTTCAAAAAGTTAAAACTATTATATTTATTTAATTTTTTAAAATTTATAGATCAAAATTTATCAAAGTTTAGAATAGAAATAAATTTCAATTTTACGTACAAACTAAAAACATATTTAACTCAATAAAATTATTTCAGAATGCATGCAATCATTCATTGGTGATAAACTGACATGTTTGTAAGAAACAGAAATATTATGAGGATGGATGGAATGATGAATATGATGAAGATAAAAGGAAGGAAGCATTCAGGAAATTCATGAATGAGAACGTGAATCTGAGCAAAGCAGATGAATCGATGATGATAACTGGGTTGGTGGCTCCACCAGTTGCCATGGTGGTTAAGAAAACTGGACAGACAGTGCCTCAACTGAGTGTGATTAAAGCCATTCCTGATGTTGCTTTTGTTCCTGGAGCTACCATTTTGGCTCTCATTGCCATTAAACTCACCAAAAGAATGGCTTTCAAGAATATCCCTTCCATTGATCAAAAATAAAATGCCCTTTATCTTTTCCTTTTCATATATTCATCTTCTTTCCAACGCAAATATTTCTCACATGAATCATATGTTAACAATTTTTTTTAACGATTTTTTAATGATAAAGTATGTGTTATTATTTTATTAATCTGTATATTTAAAATGGACCAATCACAAGTTATCAAATAAACTTATTAAAAATACACTTTAAATCGAATTATTAACTACATGTTTAACAAATAATGTTATCTCTTAACAATTTCATTGGTTGAACATAGTTAAGAATCTTTTAAATCTACGTAAAATCAACACATAAATATTAAAATCAACACATGAATAGGAAGATTTATAAGATCATTTATATAGAACCATAATATACAATCTCTTGTTACCTTTATTTGTCATTAATAACAATTAACATTTACATTTGAATGCTTTTCCGACGTGAAAATTAGATGAGAAACATGAAACTGAAAATGAATGACAACAAATAAAAAAATAAAAGGGAATTAACATTTACCATGGTAAAAAAAAAAGAAAAAAAAAACTCCCATAAAATTCACCAAGTGTTTGAAAACAACATAAACACTAGAACATCTCACTAATCCCTTCTTTACATACATCTCTCACTTCTTCTCCCACCTTATTTTCAAAAGAACAAACACGATTTCGATCAATTTCTACGTGAAACATGAACCAGTTTCATCATTTTTGCCTTTGGTAAAATTTGAAAAACTTGATTACATGTCAAGCTAAGACTGAGACTGATCAAAACTACATGCATGCATGGATCATACATGCATGTAATATTTTCTTCCAAACCCAGCAAATTATTATCAATACACAAGGTATGTATATATATATATATATATAAATGGAAAAAGGGAAACCAACCAATAATTAAGACATATGAATGAATGACAGACACAGAAACCTCAATGGCATCGAACTCCCTTGTCTTTTTGTTGGAGAGACAAATCCTCGAAACTCCAATCTCTTCTCATTCCACTGCTCCTTACCAATCTTGGTCCAACACCACTATCACTGTTGGTGCGTCTATGTTGTGCCTTAACCTTGGCCAAAGGTCCACTATGTGCATATTGGGGTGGTGCCATGTTCCCATAAGATAAGCTTCTGTTATGACTCACTCTCTTTTTACCATTATTATCATTGTTGTTGGTAATGTTATTGTTGTTGTGATTGTTGTTGTTAATATTATTGTAGTTATTGCTAATGTCATTATTGTTGTTGCGATTGTTGTTGCTAATGTTATTGTTGTTGCGGTTGTTGTTGTTGTTATCGTAAGATCTGATTGATTCTTCTTCTGGTGGGAGACATGCATCAATGTTATTTGAATTCACCCTTTGGAGAATGTTACAAGAAAGGCAATTGAGGCTCATGGTGTTGTTTTGTTACTCCCAAGCAACCCAACCTTGGAAGGTCTAGGTTGAATGGTGAGGAACTTACGGTTAGAAAATTACATGAGATGAAGGTGATGGAGGTTAGAGAACAAAGGGTCTTGGGTTTGGATGTTAAAAGGTTTGGAAACTTGTTAAAACAACTTCATCTTCATGTGTTTTGCCACTGATTTTTGAACCCTCAAAATCAGCTTAGCCTTTCATTCTAATTTTGATTTCTGCCAGTTTTCCAACCTATGCTTTGTTAGAAGGAACGATTGGTCTAAGAGTTTATTTAGGAGTTTTAATTTTCATTTACTATATATGTCCACCTTCTTTAGGATACTTATACCCTAATATTATAAACTACCATACTATTTTGTTTAACTTTTTGTTACCAAATATTTATATTTATAGCACATTATTTTTAAAAAAAATGTATATCAAGGAGGAAACTATACATATGTTTAGTTTTGAACAATCTCTTTTGTATGTTTGTAAACTTTTTTTTATTTTTAAATATATGGTAAAACTTTTTTCAAAGTATAAAATAAAAAATATATTTCAAAATTTATAAATTTAAAATATATTTGTATTTTATATTGTACAATTTAGAATAAAATTTTTGTATTCTAAAATAAATAAAAAAATTATTTTAAATTATAGATTTTAAAATATAAAATAAAAAATATATTTCAGGTTACAATAATGAAACAATATAAAATACAAAATAATTACGAGGATGCAAGAGAAAACTACCCAGGTGTAAGTAGTTATCTTACATGGAAAAAGAGAAAAGAAGGCACAATTTTAAGAAAGAATATTGGATTATCTTTCTCGGTATATTGTGTCGATAAATATTGTGATTTTGTTCATCTTCTTTCTTTTCTCTTTCTTCTTCTTTCTTTAACTTTTAGATTTTTTTTTTCTACATTCTTCATCACCTCAACAAACATCACAATCGAAGATATTTTTGTGGAAAATACTTCGATGTCAAAGTCAATATTCGAAAGTTACAGCAATTAATAGGTATTAAATGCAATCATCTGGTTCTTTACTTCAAACTTGTATTTATAGTTTTTGAAATAAGCTTTGTATTAACAATGACTAAATTACGGTTCAATTGTTGGTAATCATACTTTGCTCTAAACTAATTAGTATTGGCAGTAATCTCGTAGAAATTGGATCGTTCGGCACATCATGACAAATGATCGTTCAGTTAACGACATAAACCTGACCGTGTGGTCATACAGTACACTATGTTTTGTACGGATTTGTTTTACGTTTTTCTTTAGTTGTTGTTTTTGTTTGATATGCCAATGATGATGATTATGTTATGCTTTGTTTCATGAACATGTCATTCATGATACACAATAAAAGGTTGTAGTATGTGTCATTCATGACAAAGGTCTGATTGCCAAGTCTAAACTTCAAAGTAAATGATGTCTTGGATAAAGATGTTCTCGGGACATGCATTAGAATTGCACTATCTACAATAGCTTCTGAATTTCTGTAACATCAAATGACCTTTGAATTTTTAAAAAGAACACAGTGGCATTAAGTCTATACTTATGAGAGATTCCATACTCTATTCCACCCTACATTGAACCCCAAAGACCGAATTGTCGAGCTATAAGGCTAGGCTGCCAAGTTGGAGTACAAAACTAATTTCGAGTTGCTTGATATCTAGGAGTACGAAAGTCGAGGTGAATATAAACAAAACAAATATTTCAAGGGTCCTTATGTAAGTTTAAAGGTAAGACTAATGTGTTCAACTGAAGTGGAAAACACTTTCTGGTTTAGTAACCTTATCTATTAATGGACCTTTAATTTTATAGTATAAGGATAGTATTGTTTCATGTCCATGCTACAATTATTATTGATTTGCTATCCAATGAAACAAAGATAACAGGATCCTACAACTGTGAAAAACTGTTGATCCATTTACCAATGAATATTGTAAGTTTCTAGTCCTTTTTTATGACAAGGTTAACAACTTACAAACCAGAACAAAAGAAAACACTGGCCAAAGTGAATCAGAGAAAATAGAGAAAAATCTTAACAAGTTAGATTATGATTGCCTCAGAAAAAAGCTAAAAGGTTGTGTGTTGCTATCTCTATATAGTACAATCATAATTAAGTTCCTAACTACAATAATCTGTTCTTTATGCCTTCAGTGGTAATGATTTAGACAACTCAAATGGCAGCCTTCTCTCAATTGCAAATTACATCTGAGTAAAAGGCTACGGTCCTCCTTTCACAATTTTGCACGCTTAATAGCTCCACATCAAAAACTTCAAACTGTTTTGAGCTGAAAAAGGTTGAAGGTCCTACCTGCAGAAGAAAAAACATCAGCCATCCAACTCTAGAGATTTTGAAATTGTGATTTCTGAGAGTTTCAGTGCAGTTGCAAGAAATGTAAAGTAGACAGTATTAGTAAAGTTGATGAACTATTGTTAAAAAAGTGCTCAAGAATCAGGATTGAAACCTATACTTCACTCTAACTTGCACATAATATTGAAATGAAATTTCTTATACAGAGAAATAGGGGGTTGAAGTAGAGTTTCAATCTTTCTAGTAATAGTTTCCAACATATTAACATTTTTCTTTTACTTTTACCAAATTCAACATATTATTGAATCTTATAGTAACAGTTTAGATTAGTTATTACAAAAAGAGTAAGATGAATCCAAGTAATAGACTTCATTATTCTGCCAAAATTTCATCTGCATTTGGTGGTGTATAAAATCAAATTCTACCCACTTAAAGGAAAGGACCATGCTCAATCATAAAAAGCTAATAGTTTTGAGTAAAACTGATAGGTTTGGTATTGTTGTATATAGGAGAAGGAAGAAACTAGACAGTTAATGTAGTTATAATTTTATAAAAATGTAAGACATTATATAAAGGTTGTTTAGATGCTAGGAAGGGGTCCGGTCTATTTTTCCTTGAGAGTTAGGAAGGGCTAAGGAGAGTAAGGTCTCTCAAACACCTCATTGGAGTCTGTTGTACAACAATTGTTGTTCTGGTTTCTAAAACTTTATTATATTGGATGTGTATATAAATCCAAGTTCATCTCTTATTTTATCTTAATATGAAACTTTGTTTGTACCCACCTCCCCTACAGCAGAAGTTTTTTCTTATTCTCGAGTGCACCATGGTAATCACTTCTCTTTCACAATCTATGGTCAAACACTGAGCATCTCTTACTCTCCACCTCTCATGTCCATTTCTTATTTTATCTAATATGTGACTTTGTTTGTATCCAACACTTCCTATATATCAGTTCTATCAAAACCACTGAAAATTTATTAGGATTATGTTCAAAGCAGTCAATATCATATAGTATGGAAAACCCCAAAAATGGATAAGAGAAAGGTGATAAAAGAAAAATAAGAGATGTTGGAACTCACTGGTGGTCCAAGTTCAGGGGGGATGATGATTCTTCTCTTCCCACCTGGTCTCATGTCCCTGATTCCCTCCTCAAATCCTACATCAGAAAATGTACTTTTCTCACTTCCTTCTGCACTTATTTCCTCCCCTTTTGGGTTCTTTAAGGGAGAGACAGAAATCAAGCAAAAGATGAATACTTTCTTCATAAAGTTGCAAGGAAATCTACATTTCTAAATCTAAAAATTTTAACCTGGAACTAATGCCTTGGTACCCATGCGGATTTTGGCAGGAGTACCCTGCAAGTAAGTGCTGTCAATTCGACGACCAGATTCATTATAACCAACATAGTGAAAAGTGACCTGCAAGGCATGATTTACAAGCATATTAGTGAATATAATTTTTGCATACAAATCATGCTTTAAATTTTAGTGCCTCAAAGTTCCAGTTTTGCAGCTGAAAATGACATTTTTTAAGATTGCTTCTCACATTCAACCACTCACCACCTCACATGAGAATTGTGAGGATTTTATTTCCTATCATAATCTGACTTTAACACCAGAATTTCAAACTTTTGAACTTACTGACGAACATCATTTAAAAATAAAAGAAAAAGCAGTAGATTGGAAAGAAAATAAAACAAAAACCTGCTGACCATCCTTTGGGCAATCACCTTGACCAACTACAAAATCCCTGTATATGAGTCCCGAGTTACTCTTTAAATAGTTCTCTGAAGATACTATTTTAACTTCAAAACCTGAAATGTATTATAACAATAAATCAGACAATCATATCCAAAAAAGCATACAAGATGATCACAACAAATGAATTTCACAGTAGGCTCCTAAATTTAACTCGTTGAACTTCAGTAGACAAACAATTGAAACACTGACCAGAGTCACCACAGCAAAATAAAGTACTAGAACTTGTTTAACTAAACTTAGAAAGTAACATAATAGCAACAACAATATTTCATATGATGAAGTGAGCTACGTTGATCATAGACGTCATTGGACTCAGTTAGGAACCAAATTCTTAAAAGATATTATTCACTGTGTAGTCTCTCTGAACAAGGTTTGACTCGTTAACAAGTTTTATGCTGGCTACTAAGGGCATAACACAACCCTCTTCCTTTAGTTGAGGTGGGTACCGGCTATGAAACCATGGTCAAATTTAAAGAATATACCATGGAAAGTAACACAACCATGTGAAAAAAACAAAGATAAACTCAGAAACCATGGTTTTATTTATAGAATATACCTAGAAAGTTGACAATGATGTGCAAAAAAGACAAACATAAGCTTAGAATCCATGGTCCAATTTACAAAATATACCATAGAAAGTAAGATAAACATGTGTCAAAAACAAATGTATGCTCAAAAACCATGGTAAAGCTTGGACACACCTCATAAATTTTGTCTCTAACATGATTTTGACATGGATCCAATACATGGTTAATAACCACAAATACAATGATTTTCTAAAAAGGCTATAAACTTTTAAATTATTACGTAAGTTTGTATTATGATTATAGAAATAAGGAACAAATCTTATATGATCACTACTTTTCACTTTCTGGATATTAGATAAATAGATTACACTCATTCTTGTATTACCTGACAAAGTGTTTAGATTATTATATTTGATTAGTCTTGTTTATAGATGATTTTGAGTATGTAAATACATAATGATATAATACATAGATTTGTGTCCCCGTGTCCTACATTTTGGAGACTACATGTGTCGAAGTGTTCCTGTCGTGTTCAGTCTCCATGTCAGTATTTGTGCTCTCAGAGAAAGTAACATAATCAAGTGCAAGAAACACATGTAAGCTCAGACATTATGGAACGAAAACTGGAAAGCATATAGCTAAATCAAAAGTAGAGCTTTAAATTGATGAAAGAAAAAAATCATTGTCACCTTCTCTAATAAAATTTGGGAAGTCCTCTGGCGCATTGTTTTCCTTCTGTATCCGCTGATTTTGTTGTAGCAATCGTTTTTCATCATAAGGATTCTTACTCTTTGTCTTTGCATAAGAATACAAAGTTGGAAAAAAACCAGTTGAGACCAAGACAGAAAGAAAGAGTGTTCTCCTCAATGATTTTTCAGAACGCAACATGGAACTATCCTGCATTCTATCCTCACAGACAAAACATAACACACCAAATCACAATCCATTACGGAAATTTCACAAAAGAATATCAATCCACATGCCACTCTTACAGGTAATAATCCTTTGAATTTTGGTTTGTGCATCCATCAGATAATTGTTTCCTCTGAGAAAATATAGTTCCTTGTACAGCGCAAGGGAAGTTCACTGCCCAAAACAGTAAAACCCTTTTTAGTACCTGCAAAAAACTTTCATTCCCTAATTTGTTGACTAATCATATAAACCCTAAAGCAACATTGCCAGCTCCAAATTGTTCAAAGACATAGTATTTACATTAAAATTCATTGCCTCTCACTCCAACACATAACTGGGAATGTAAAAAATCCAATCAGAATTAGAAGACTCTACCAACATATTATGAGAGGAGTATAACTGGGTAGAGAAAAGGAAAGTGACACCAATCCCCAACATTACATTACACCCAATATAGCTCAATACACTAACTTCAACATCTAAAAGAAGCACAAAACCAATATAGCTCACAGAACACTGAACACAAACATAGAAAGCTATTTAAGGTGAAATTAGGAATTTGATGCAGAAGGGTGTCTGAGAAAAGACTTACAACAAAAAGAAGACAACATAGCCTCCTAGAGTAGATGCACACAGCATAACACAACACCTATTTCGTGTTGCTTATACCTTATCTACTTTGTTTATCCCTTAAGCAAATAAACAAAATTTGCCTCATTTTTTTACTTCAGGCAACAGCTTTTGTTAATTTAATAGTTTATTGTAACATAAATTATTATTATAATTATAAAAATAAATATAATTTTAGAAAATAGCCTCTGTGTGTTTGTTATGTAGATCCATTGTTTGTGTGTAATCACTAAGATGGCCAAACCAGCAGCAACAAGAGACAGCACTGTCCTACGGCTACTGTGAGCCTCACCACTCACTTGTTCTTGTTGATGTTGTGCTCTAACTGTGAAGCCTGCACGTGTGACTGAAGACACCCTTTTGGCATGCAAACGTGTGGAGCCACTGAGTTGAAGGCTACCTGCCATTGATGCCATTGCTTGAGCCATTGTATTTGCTTGATCCTTAGCTAGCCAAGTTCTTTCTTTGCCTTTTGCTTGCTTTTCTGGAATCTGACAATATAGTTTTGGTTTCTCTGATTGCTGTTTCTGTGATTATGAGTGGCTCTGGAGAGTGGCTTATCTCAATATTTTCCACTTGGATAACTTGGATGTGCTTTTGGCCAATCATTGTGGACTCTTACACTCTGCCACGTGGATTCAAGGATTATTGATATATTCGTATTTCTTATAAATGTTCATGATGTCGTATTTATAACTTCAAAAATCTCTTTTGAGAACATTCTTTTAACAGACAAATTATCATGGTCACAGTTAAACCTTAGTATTAACGATTTTTCAATGTCTGTCAGATATATAATTTTCTTGTAATGCAATTCTAATATCATTTTTTAACAATTTCTTTATTATCAATATTTATTATAAAAGTATTAATGAATCTCAAACATTTTTAATAATATAAACTGATAAAAAAGTGTGTTGATTAACAGGATTACATTACATTGTTATTAATACTCTTTATGTGTAATTAGAAATGAGATAAGAAAAGAGACAAGAAAAAGTGTAAATGTAATAATAATAATAATATGATAAAAAAATAAAATTTTAAAAGTTACTATAGAATACGTTTTAAAAATGTAAAATTGTGAATAAACTTTAGTCTAATTTTTAACACGGTTTTATTATTAGCTAAAATTTATTAAAAGGGTAAAATTATATGAACTTAATAAATGTTAGTCATAATTTAAAATTATAATAAAATTTAACTTATAATTAGAAATGTAACATAGTGTATACAAATTATAACCACTAATAACGAAAATAAATCTATTGAATAATATATTTGCTTGAAAATAAAGTATTAGAGTTTATAAGTGTTTTAAAATAATAAGGTTAAGTATTTTAATTTTAAAATAATTCAATAATACAAATAAAATTTCTTAAATTCGTCTCATTATCTAAAACATTTATCATTTTTCTAATTTTTTTTTTCGAATTCTCTCCTTTCTTTACAAATTTTAACTCCTAGATCATTTGTTTAACGATCAGGAAATGTCCAGAAGATCATCGCAATACGATCTCCATTAACTAACAATGAATTTCTAGTTTAAAGCAAGTAAGTTTTGACTCATTTTTCCTTTCATTCTTAGGTTGAGATCATGCATGGTGATTCCTTATCGCATGTGTCTTATGGTCTCTTTTCCTAGTTTGTTAATCGGAGGCTCTAAGGACTCTCTTTAATCACTTTTCTATGCTCTATAAGCATTCTTAGAATTTCTTGAGCTCTAAGCAAGGCTTGATAAGTTGTGTTGATCTGTGGTAGTTCTCTTTAAGGTAAAGGAAGTTAGTTTTGTTGTATGTTGAATTATTACGTATGAATTGTTAGTGTTAGAGTGTGGAATTAGTAGATGCTGAACGATTATGTTTGCAATGTTAAGTTAATGTGAATTGTTGTTGTATAAGTGCATTTGATCACATGATGAATGTTGATATTGAATGATTTTATGTTAAACTCAAATTGTATAATGAATGGTGTTTTGAGATGTTTGGTGGTGTTGAATTTGGTTAAATGTGGAGGAGAATTGAACTAGGCTGAGTTGTAAGTGTTTTAGTCAAAATAGGAGGTTTCGGTATGTGAGTTTTTGAGTTAAGGGTTGAAAAGAGGTAATTTAGCTTTAGAGTCTCTTTGAATGTGAGTTGGGACTTGTTTGAGTTGTGAACTGGTTGGAATCTGATCTAGAAATAGGTAGTAGCCCATTGGTGGTGTTTTGGATGGCTTTAAGTGCAAATTAGGAGTCTTGAGTAGTGAGATTTTGATTTGGACATCCTGAGACAATTTGGAGTGGTCGGGGTGTCTTTGAGTCATTTGTGACTTGTTCAAATCCCTAAGTTACTCAAACATGATCTAAAACTTGTGGGATTTAATTTTGGTCTTTAAAGTGAGGTTTTGATTATTTTTGGGTTGGAATCTTGTGGTAAAACGGGTCAAAACGAGTTTAGGTTAGTTATTTACATTTGATTGGGTCAATTTTTAGTCTAGAATTCAATCTATGAGTGTTAGAAGTTGGTAAAAGTGTTTAGGATAGGTTATGGGGGTTTAGTGGTGCAAACTTTGGAGTTTATGATGTTGTAGAGAGGCTAGGCGAGCAATGGGATTTTGTTGGGCGAGTTTATGAGGTTCTTAATAGTGAGTTTCAGAGGCTAGGCAAGCCAGTTCGCTGGGCTTATGAAGCTTGCTTTTTTGTCTCGTTGGGCGAGCAGAGGCTGCTCGTTTGGCGAACCTATGCTCGCTGGGAACTCTCTTTCTGGCACTGGGCGAGTGGGTCTTAGTCATATTGGGTGTTTTAACTTCCTTTTTCTTATATACATAGTTTTAAATGGAATGATAGTTTATTATATGATATGTAGTATGGTTTAAAACATATGATTGAATGGAATGAGGTGTGTAAGTGTTTTAAAGAGAATTTTTTATGGTTGTATTAAAGTGTTATTAGTATGAATGTAGAGAGCTCGGTCTTGGGGGTTATCTTGATACTCTAATGATCATTCATTCTCAATTAGAGAGGAGTGATACATGTGGTGAAAGTAGCAGGAAGTCTTAGCCTAGGTGCTTCCAGTATGGTCTTTTAGATATGTTTTAGCTTTTATGGTTTTAGATGACAATTTTTTTGTACAATTTTGAGCTTAGTGTTTTATATATAAAATTTAATTTTATAATTATGTTAGATAATTGTAAATAAAATTTTATAATTTTGCTTATTAATTAATTTACTTTATTAATAATGTGATTATTCTTCATAATTAATTCTATATTAAAATGGGGTATTATAGCATTTGAATCATTCCTTTTATATATATTTTCTTTTCATTTGAAAGCTCAACAAATTGAGTGATGTTGAAGAGAGAAAGAAAACAAATGTTTTATAGCTAAATTATTGTGCATCACTATCAATGGTAGATTTTTTATTCAGTGGCTCGTAAGTGTATATATGAGTAGATATATCTTCAAGAAATATATATATATATATATATATATATATACATTTTTGTGTAATTTAGTAATTTGCACACTTGAATTTAGATGGAGTAATTATGCGCTAGTATAACTCACTTCCATTCTTAAATATATTTTTATTCATGCAAAATAAACGTCTTTTAATTTTGTTTCATACATTTTTAAAAGTCCTTCTAAAATTGAAAATCATTACTTTTGATTTCTAGTATTGAGACTAATTAACTATTTATTTGTGGAACAATATATCATGTGATATTTTAAGTGGTGTATTACGTATATTGTTGTGATATAAAATTTATTTATCTATTTTAAAATAAATATTAGAAACTAAAAATAATTATTTGAAATTATGAAAGGATGAATAAAAAAATACAGAAGAACTAAAATCAAAACTCACGAGTTTTATAAGAACAAAAAATAGTTATTTCAAATTTTACAGAAATTAAAATAAAGTTTTACTTTTGAAATCAAAATAAACTTGACTAAACATATTTAAATTATGCAAACCCTAAACCCAAAATTTTAAAAAATATATTGTTTTTTTTATCTTTCTTTACACCTAAATGTAGTAATTTATTACTATACTAAATCCAGTTAAGAGTAATAATATTATGATTCATTTTTATATTCATTTAACACAAAATATAAAGATAAAATGATGATAAAAATGTAAAATTTTATATTTTTTCAAAAAATAAAAATAAAAAATAAAAAAAGATAATATCAAATAAATATAAAAAATTTAAGTATGTCAAAAAATATTTTTCATTCAACTAATATATCATATGAATCATTCTTTATATTTAAATTCATTATTTAGTGACAATCACAAAGGTAACAAATGACTAAACTCATTTTTTTTTTAATTGAGGACTAATTAATCGAAGTATAAAACCAAAACAAGTTTGACAAAAAAATATAAAAAGATTAAAAACATATTTAATTATTTAAAAAAATCAATATAAAAGTACTGGAAAAACAGTAAGTTTTTTCTGTAATTGTTTTCATGACTAAGAGAGAAATTTGAAAACACAAAGATAAGTTTGAAATGAGATAATAATGTGACAAAGACAATAAGAAATCAGTCATCAACTTACATGTATAAGAACCTCATTAAGCAATCCTAAACCTTCCCTATCTTAATCCAATCATAAGTAATATGTGCAAATGTGAGTTAAAGATGTAGAGAACACAAATTAAAATATCAACAATCAACCTAATAAGTTACTAACTTAGCACCATGACATGAGTAAAATTTTAGTAACACAAGTCCTGAATCACAGTAATAGAAGTTACTAGTCTGAATCAATTCCAGATAGATTTTCTGTGAAACTATTACAGAACTCTCATATGAAAGCTAATACACAAAGATGCCTGATGCATAAAAAACTAAACAAGAACCATCAAAACATTAGAAGAGCTAGTAATGGTCCCAGAAGCATTCATGCAGAAACAGAATGGATCATAGACTTGAATTCATTTGAAGAATCTCCAATTTTTTTCTGCAACAAATGAAGACCAAGATTGCTCCAGTATAACATGCAACGCTGCTTGGAATTGCACTTCATATTACTTTCCATCATGCAATTTCTTATCACCTGCCACTCTGATATTTTTAAAATGTGATAACATGAAAATTTTCAGGAATGATGAGATGGTCTTCCACAAAGGGTTTTATTGATTTTCAACCCAAAGGTCCATTACCAGGTGTTACATAGACAGTAACTTTTTGGCCCTCCATGGTGAAGGATGGGTTGGTTCTCAGTTCCTTGGACTCGCTGAAAAGAAACTTACAAATAATTAGATTTCCCAATTTTGCTACAATAAAATAACTATAAAGTGGAGAGAATATTAAGTTCAGCCAGAAATTCTGGTCACTTTTTTACCAACTCTTTGGATAACAGATATACAACTAGCATCCAAGAGAGGAATAGAAATGAATACTTAAAATTATGCATTAGAGAAAACATATATTTTTAGTTTGCTAGTGTTGTTAACAACTATATTAGTAAAAATAACTAGGATAATCTGATCTTTTAATTCAGAAATGGTAAAACCTTAAGAGTCCATACACATGTGTCTCTGATGTCTAAGAATATATCCCTGGCAATAGGTAAGCATAGGCTTGGTTTTGTTTAATTTCATACGAAGCAGTTTTTCTGCTACTAGTTCTCACTGCAGCATTTTCATTATGAAATTTCTGAGCACAAATTTAAGAAATTCAAAACAAGCACCAAGTTCAAGAATCTTAGTGTCTGAAAATGCTTAGGGATAATGCAATAAGGTACTATCATGCATATGGGTGCATCTTCTCAGTTATCTAGTACATGAGACAACCTCTAGCCTTTTACATCTCACCAAATTTGCATTCGGTACTTTACGTTATGAACAATTTATCATATATATATATATATATATACAATTTTAAAATGAAAAATGAAAAAGTGAGTTCATTTGAAGATATCATATCAATAAAGTCATGCTAATAATTACAAGTACTTACAAATGGTCAACCTACCTCTGATATAATCACCTAGAAGAAGCATAAATAACTGTTCACAGAATTTGTGATTTATCTCAGAAATCAGAACAAAGATGAGGTCATTGGAAATGAAGAAACCATGATAAGAAATTTGCAGGTCATTCTTGATTTCTCACTACCACTGCGAAGCAAATAAACCACTGCCACGAGTTCTCCAACAACATTGAATGGTCTGTCTTCAACTCCAAACCAGAACACAGGAAGTAACAAAGTTTAAGAATCTTTACAACGTCATTTGAAATAATTGCTGGAGTTTCAAAGACAATTGTTAAAATAAACATAGTCATTATATTGGCAAATTTCAGGGAATAAATTGCTCAAACCAATGTTTCGGAGCAGCAGGGTGGATTTTAAAAGCACGGGAAACTAAATTCCTGTTGCTTGTTGCAACTATGCTTGCAATAGAATATCTTTTGTAAGACAGACCCTTTTCCATAATCCACAAATGGAACCTATACCTGGGCTTAATGCGATTCTCTAAGTCAAAGCACAAGAATGATGGAAAAGTCACCAAAATCTCAAGTGACTGTCCCATATCCTGGCACAAGAAATTAATCTTTTGCTCCAAAAGTTCAGGGTTTTGCCTAAGAATCTTGGGATCAACCGTGATCATTTTACAGACCTTTGAAAACTCAATCCCACGATGTAGAAGGCAATCAAATCTCGTTTGTAACTCATCACTTGTTCCGTGCATGTAAGAGAAAATATACATGGTCAAAGCATTTTCTCCAAAGCCAATGCCATGCAAGAAGTTCAACTTACTCATATTGTGAATTGGAGTTTTAGACACCTCAATAGCCTTCAAAAAACTTGTATAACCTTTATCTCCGACCACTTCGCGATTGTTCGCGACAAAACTAACCAACAAACTATGATTCCCATCCTTAATCTTCTCAAAGAACCACTCATGTAAACCCAAAGCTCTCATCACATTTGGCAGGTTACACAGCTTGACTGTCCCCAACACATGACCATAGTCCCTCTTAACAATATCAAGATCATTGGAATTTATTCCAAAGTGTTTCAATAGCTTCAACACATTGACCTTCCCCATCTTCAAAACAAGCTCCCACAACTCCGGTCCATTCACAATCAATCGTGCCACGTCCTCTTTCTTCGCACCAAACCTACAAAAATATTCAATTGCTTGAACCAACTCCTCCTCCCCATGCTCAACAACAACACCTACACCAACGCCATTGCTCCCTCCAATTAACTCCCCTATGTTCTTTCCTCCATTCAAATCATAAAACAACCTTATCTTCCTACACAACCCAACCCAATCATCCACACCATTCCCCTTCTCTTCAACACACTCAGCCAAACCAAACTTCCCAAACAGCAAGCTCAGATCACAAAACAAAGCCTCAACCTCAGCACCCTTCTGACCATCAAACACAAATGGGAAAGCCAAGCATATCCCCACAACCTGCACATTGCAAAAGCCATACCCTTTGAACCCACAAAGCCTATCCTTCAATTCAGAAGCACCCCACTTGAACACCCACCCACTCTCCTCATACAGCAGCCCAAGCTTGTCCCAGGGAAATCCAAATTCGCTGAGAACACAAGCAGCATCCAAAAGGGTCTCATCTTCTGAAAAGAAGAGCTTGTTCTGGGGAAACAAAGAGGGGAACTTTGAAGGGTGTATGCCAATGCTGTCGAAGAAGAACTCGAATTCGTTGATGGGGTTGTACCTGAGGAACTTGTTGAGGTTGTGGGGATAGTGGGGAGGGGAGAAAGCACCGAGCTTGGTGATGAGATTCATGAGGGCATTGTTGGAGTTCTTGGAGATTTGATCAGCGAAGGCGTAAGGAATGCAGCGCGTGGCGTAGAGATAATCAGTAACAGACTTCTGCCCCTGTGCTATGGCGAACTGCTTGTACTTCCTAGGGATCTTTGATAACTTTGAGGTTCTGCAAACATAGCGGTGGAGAGACATGTCTGTTCCAAACCCAGCCAGGGTTTGGTTTCTCGTTCTATCTTCAATTCATCTTTGTTTGATAATGCAAAGGAATAAAAAAAAAAAAAACTTATTATAAATTCATGGACTAACATATAAAATACTTTCAACAAATTGTTGTTGATATGATTTTTTATAGTACTCACTCTAAAGTTTAATAATTTATAACTTAATTTGAGGTATAATAATTTTTTATACATAATAGTTATGAAATTTTATAGAAACTATAGACTTTTTTGTTTATTAAATGGTTACTAATAATTAATATTGGTAAGATTATGTTGAAAAAAAAAAAAAACCTTCATTCTTAACAGCACCACACCAGTAAAAACACATTTACTATATACACGTGTATTAATTTTATTTTTTTTATAATAAATTCTTTTGTTGTAAATAAATTTTATTTATTTTACATGTAATTTTAAAATTAAAAAAATTAACTTTTGAAAAAACAGTCGAATAAAAAAGTAATTAAATTTAAAAACTGATCAAAGTGTAAACTGATAAAATAATGATATTAATTTAAAAAATTCATTTAAAGAAATAAAATTAAAAAATAAATATAGACACGAAAAGAAATTCTCTTTATATATACAGTATTTAGATATGGATTTAAAAATGTATTTCCAAAAACAATAAATAAATAAATATATATATATATATATATATATATATATATATATATTTATACTGAGAATAAATTTTAATATTATATAGTTTTAATATAAATATTTTTGTTATAAATGTATTTTATTATTTTAAAACACATAAACATATAAATATTTTTTTAGAGTTTTTTTTACTTCTTTTTAAGGATTTTTTCTTTGTGTTAATATGTTTAAAGATTGTAGATTGTCTGAGTGATCTTCATGACGAGATCTTCAAGTTTAACTGATCAGTTTCTTACATAGAGTAAGTTGATTTTTTACTCATCTTTTTGGGTTTATTTCGTCTTCCTTACATGTTAGACCTTTTTGTTTTAAATGTAAAGTTTAAGTCTTTTATAAGACTATCTGTTGAAAAGTGATTCTAACCGTGTACACTTATTGTGTTTATGTGGTCCATAGGAGCATATAGGACTTCTTGTGCGTTTAGAGCTATTTTAGGCTTTCTAGAGTGATTTGATTATCTATCAGGTAAGGGAAGCTAAATTACCTTGCTTTTAAGTTTCTGGTGAGTTAAGAATCTAAGTTGCATGTTTGAGTTGCTTGAAATTGGTTGAAATGTTGATAGTAGTGTTTGTGTTGATGAAATATAACATGTTGAGTTTAGTCAGAAGCTTTGAATCGTTTTTAGTGATTGAATGTTGAAATGTTGGTATATTGTGTGATTGAGATTTCATCTGAGGCGAATTGAGTCATTTTATTTTAAGTATTTGGAAAACACTATAAGGGGAGGAGGGGGGGGGGGTTGAATAGTTTTATAGGAAAACTTTTCACAAAGGAGATAATTTAACAACTTTGTCAAGGATTAAAAGATTTATATACGTTTGACGTGAAAGTTCTGTTCAAGCTATAAGTTCTCAAACAAATATTTTTCAACAGTTTAAACATATTTGTTGCAGCTTTTTATAAAGTTAACTCTTAATAAAATGAGGTTTGATGACAAAAGCTTTTAAAATGGTTAAGATAATACACAACTGCGGGATTTTTAATAGAATAATTTAGTAAGATTAATGTAATAAACACAAAATCATTTTTATATTGGTTTACTCCACCGAGCTACGTCCAATTCTCCTTTAAGACCTCTTAGAGGGTTCCACTATAATTTTCAACAAGATTACAATTGAGTATTCTCACCACTCCCAGTATCTCCTAGTCAAACCAAGTAACCCCCGTTACTCTTACTAGAACCGAGTTTCACCCACTCCTAGTTGTGCAATATTCTTCACCCATTCCTGGTTTCTACTAGACAAACCTGTGTAGATATTGTGTAACCCCACCAAGTTAAGTGTTAAGTGTTTGGATTCTCTTCAGAATTTGTAATCAAACATATCGCTTACAAGTCCATAAACGATTGCTCTAATCGAAAGGATGTGTATATAAAATAATTCAATCTAATAGACTTTTAGAGTTTTCTCTCTTCTTACAACAGTAACTCATGTTTCTATGACATTGCGGTAACCAAAGTTGCGAGAACTATAAAAAATGGTGGCAGAAGTTTTTAGGGATGTCCTCATTACAAGGTATTGTTCCCCTCACTCTTTTTTCATTTCATGCTCCCTTCACTCTATGTATTTGTTGATAGATTCCCTCACTTGGTGAATAACAGGCTGGGTGTTCAAGTGGGAGCTTGTGTAATTTTTTCAAATGGTGTTCTGAAGAAGACGTTGATGAAAAAGACTGTACAATTGCAAGGCAAAGGAGGTTGATTAGTGATATGCAAAATGTAGTGAAGGGATTGCAGAAAAAGATGAAATTTGTAGTTGTAGCTTTCTTTGTTTCTTTTGTACTGAACCTTGTGATGTTGAGCTTCTGTTTAGGATGATTTGGTTAGGTGGGCAAAGTGGGCGTTTATGTGTACGTGAATGGATACCATTCACCATTGGGCGTGTATGTTTTGGTTCGTGTAATTCTTCATGTTTTGGTTCAGTAGTGCAATGTATTATTTACCATTGACCAGTGCCAATTTTAATGCCAGTTATTGAGTGTTTCGTGTTTGAATAAGTCCCTAATTTGCTTTAAAATTTTTGAAAATAGTCCTTATTGTATATGACAATGATGACAGGGTTGTTCCAGCAAAATACAAAAATATTGTTGTTCCAGAACAATACATAAGGAAATAAATAAAGTACTTGTGCTTACATTATAACAGTACATAAGCAAAGTGGTTTTTACCATCAAAGTCAATCAAAATAGATCATTATGACAATAACAGCAGTGTTTTTGACCATCAAAGTCAACCAAAATACATAACCAAAGTACTTTAATCCATAACCAAAATACATAAGCAAAGTACTTAAATCCATAACCAAAAAACATAACCAAAGTACTTAAATAAAGTTGTTCCAGTAGTGTTTTTGAGCAATAAAGTCATCCAAAAAGGATCACTATGAGTAACTAAGTACGTGATCTTCTACAATCTAATTTTTTTCTCGACGTTGGTGGTGCCTCTGATGTTGCAGGAGGAGATTGGGTAGTTGGTGGTGGTTGTGATGCTGCAGGAGGAGAGTGGGTAGTTGGTGGTGCCTCTGATGGTGCAGGAGGAGATTGGCTACTCGGAGGTGGTTGTGATGGTTGAGTTTGGTCTGCTGGCTGGGGACGAAAAGGGCAATTGCTTTTGTTGTGGCCCCTTTGACGGCATATGTTGCATTTTTTCCTGTGACCTCCAACACGCATTTGGGTGTCATTTTTAGTTAGCTCCCATGGCTCCAACCTCCTTTTTTTCTTTGGCCTCCCTGGCAACTTCCTCATAACAGGTGGTAGAACATCAGGGTAGGGTGTTCTTTCCCATAGCAAGTGGCCATTGATTGGGAAAATTATGGATGCATACGCCTCTTCATATGTGGATCTTCTAAACCAAGTGGGTATTAAATCTTTTGCGTCTTCACTGGAGTAGTTGATTGTTGTAATTGCGTGACAGCATGGGATGGCAGTTATCATCCACTTTCTGCAGCTACAGTCTCTAGTGTCTAGGTCGACAATGAACTTGTTGCAAGGGGATGAAGTGTGACTAACCTCAAATATCTTTCTCGCAGACCAACTGGAATAAATTAATGTGGTCAGCAATTGCATATGAACATAGATGTATATGAACAGAAATGAGGAAATTACCTTGGCACCCAAAATCTAGATAAACTTGATTCTTTTTGAAGTCTTTTTTTTATTTTTGGGCATATTGTGAAATCCATGGAGGCCACCTTGCTCCTGTTAGTGACCCATCTTTTCATGAGATAAACTCTGATTTCCTCTAGCGTGGTGATAATTGGTTTTCTCTAGCATTAACAAGAACACTGTTGAAAGCTTCACCGATGTTGTTATCTAGGGTGTCACACATTGCTTGACCTGTGAAGCGAGATCTTGACCAAAATCTGTTACACAAAAGTTTCCAATATAGGTTACGTAACATGCATGAATGACTGAAATATGCATGAGTGACTGAAATATGCATGANTTACCTTGGGGGAATGGCTATCNGGTACTTGTATGCTTCNACATTGACTTCTTTAATTTTTAGCATCTCTCTCTCCCAAGCTTGGGGATATGTGGCTGTGGCAGCCCTCCACATGAGATTCTTTAATATTTGACCACCAAACCTTTTTCTAAAATTGGAATACAGGTGCCTCAAGCATAATCTCTGTTCTGCCCTAGGAAGAAGCTCTTGGATTGCTGGCACTAATCCCTGTGTACAAAGGATTACAATTAACAAAGCATAAATTGACAAAGCATAAATTATATAATAATGTAATGATGATGTCATTTACCTTTTGCTGGTCCGACATCCATGTGCATCTTCCACAGACTTTACTTCCCCCTAGGTCTTCAATTAATAACTACAAAAGCCAACTCCAACTGTCTTTGTTTTCCACTTCTACAACTGCATAGGCAAGGGGTAACATTTGCTCGTTTGGGTCCCTACCCACAGCAGTAAGCACCTCCCCCTTGAACTGACCTTTCAAGAAGCAACCATCTAAACAAATAATGGGTCTACAGCTAATGAAACTGTTTTTACAAGCTTTGAGACAAACGTAAATTCTTTCGAAGATTGGGTCACCATTAGCTGAGTCAACTTGAACCTTCACTGTTGACCCTGGGTTACTCCTCAACAACTCATGTCCATAGTCATGGATCCTTTTAAACTGATCCTTGAAATCTCCTTCAAGTTGTCTTGATGCAATTAACTTAGCTCATCTTGCCTTCGAAATTGTCACATTTGAATTCCACTTCCTTAACGCTTTACTGCGTATCTCTTTTACCTTTAAATTTGGATTGTCAACTAAAGACTTATCTAGTTCCTGACTCAACCATTTAACATTCATTAGTTTAATATTTAGTTGCCTACTGCAAGTATGGGTGTCTATTATCTTCCTCAGTTGCCAAATTTTGCGTGATGGCAAATACCCACAATAAGCTAGCCATGGGCACTTACATTGGGCACCCGTGCATCTGACCTTGACCCTACGGTTATCATTTTTCACAAATTTTAGACCCCTCCCAGCATGAACCGCATACCTTCTTATGGCATCCTTAAACTCATCCTTTGAACTAAATATCATGCCCACTTCCCACCTATAATCTGTCATGGACTTCTGCTGTGCATACTTCGAAAAGGGACCAACACATACTCTACCATCAATTCCATCCTCCTCACTTCCACTGTTTTCTGGAGTTAATAGAACATCAGACTCCCATTCACCGTCTGATAAACCCCTTCCATGTTCCTATGCTTCAACAACATTGTCCACTTCCACTTCTTCTTCACTTTCAACTTCTCCTTCTTCACTGTCAAATTCTTCTTCTTCACTGTCAATCACTGGTTCACTGTCATGTTCTTTTTCAGTGTCAACTTCACCTTCACTTTGATCCTCAACTTCAACATCACTGTCAACATTGACTTCCTCATTCTCAACCTCAACTCGACCCTCAACACAGTCATTCTGAACCTCAACTCCAGCCTGAACACCCTCATTCAAGACCTCCAATGCAGCCTCAGTATCAACCTGAACTCCAGCCTGAACACCCTCATTCAAGACCTCCACTGCAGCCTCAGTATCAACCTCAACTCCAGCCTGAACACCCTCATTCTCAACTCCACCTTCATTCTCAACATCCAATCCATCCTCAACAGCCTTGTCTTGTTCGACTTCTTGGACCCCAACCCCACTACCCTCACCACTATCTGCGGGTCCTTCACATAAGTAAAGCATATTATCATCATTATTTTCTACTACCTCTGGATTGTCCACCCCATGTACAACATACAAGTTTACTTTCCCCAAATAATGAGCCACTTTCATCATGTTCATAGCCCCTTTATCATCAGTCAAATTGTGTAATACATGTTGAACGTTGTAATATAAGTCTTCTACTTTAATGTAACCCATCTGCTAAAGGGAACTTACTATTCCAAAATAGCACCATTTGTCAGGGTCAACGTCCCAATGTGCTATCTCCCCACCTATATACTTAAATGGCTCATCTTTTATCAAGGTCCCACCATGGTGGACCACTACAAGAAGCCTGTCATCAGACATCCCAACACTAACCCTGCAAATGCAAAGTGGGAGACCACTACATTAACATAAAGAATGACCTATGGGATCACTATCAACCATGAACGACAACTTTTCCCACAAAACACTTTAACCCATACTTAAAAACCCCCCAAAAATCGACAACGATCACAAACAAACAATTAAAGAAATTCACAAAAATATAACCATAAAACCGACAACGATCATAAACATACTAACCTCTGTTTTGCGATTTTGGTTCTTCACCTTCAATGACAACTAATATTTACAAACCTTGCACCAGCAACTTTCTCCCAATTCGCAATTTTGATTCTTCACCAAAGTAACCTAACCCCTCTTTTAACTTCTGAAACACCAAATTCGTTTTAACCTACCCCCAAATTCGCGATTTTCATTTTAATTTCACATGTTAAAAAAATAAAATAAATCACAGTGCCACCAATTCATCTATAACTGACACGTATTGAGCATGGACCAGGGTGGAAGTGACACCTAATGAGCCTTGGACCAGGTGGCAACTCTGACGTTAAGTTTTTAACGTTAACCAAAAGGACTAACGTGCACATTTTTTTCAAGAGGTGGGACTATTTGTTACATTTTAAAAAACTTAAGATGCTTTTGAACAAAACCCCTCTTTCGAGGGATCAAAATAGGTATTAAACCTATTATTTTTTAGTAATGAAAATCATTAATGATTCCACAAACATGGAATCTACATACATGAATTCAAATCTTTAAAAGAATGTCTCAAAAATCCAACTAATCTAGCATCATATTATAATGTCAATATGTTATGGATGTAGAGTTGACATGATAGAAAAGAAAAGACTTTTTCACACTTTGAGTTGATGATCTCTAAGTTAGTAACCAAGTAAATGTTCAAAACCAGCACTTAAGTTTTAGTATCAACACTTGGAAATAAGGAAATATTGAGTTAATGCAAAGGTCATTGAAATATATTTTCTAATTTTCTAATAGGATATCCATTTTCTCTTATACCTTGGAATATTTAAGAATGATTTCAAGATTACAAATTATTTGGTAAAAAATAAACACTACAATTTTTATTCTTATTGTCATCTATGATTTTAGAAGTAATTCTGAATTTACATAATAGGAGTACATTAGACTGCCAGTTATGACACATTTCTGTCTTTGAGTGTCTCACTTGAAAAAATATGAGAGATCTTAGATAAATTTTATAATAATTAATGTCATTTTTATGTTTTATATTTAGCAATAGTGGGACCCATTTAATGATGACACAAAAACATACATCTAGCTATCTATCATCATCTCTATGATGAGATCATGATTCCAAAGTGAAATCACATCTTTTTCTCCCTCTTCTACTCTACAAATTCATCAGTCAATCATGAAAAAAAAAGAACAACTTTTTTCTTTTCAACTCAACAGAACACAAGCAAACCACATGACTATCATACTACATAAATTGGTAAAATAATAATACAATTTATGATTCTTAATATAAATAACTTATGAAAATAAATTTGGGATTTTGTAATAGTATTGTTGCACTGAACATGTACAACTCTGATGTTAGAATAAATTAAAATTATCTCTTTATTGATTTTATAGAAAATACCATTTTTTAAAAAGAGTTAGAAGATTAAAAAATAAAACTACCTATATTTATCAAATTAAGTGTTGTTTTAAATAAAAAAATGACATCAATGATAACTAATATTACTTCTAAGATTTTCTTATTTTAGTATTAGATTTCAATTCTACTCTTAAATAATATATATATATATATATATATATATATTAATATTAGTATGAATAAGTATATATATTGACCATATAATATATTTTACACACTATTATTAAATGAAAAGTATGTTTGTATAAAAAAAAATACTTTTCAAGTAAGGATTAAATTTTTTGAAACTGCTATAATATTATTTTATACCATATTTGTACTTTTATATAAAAAATATAGTTTTTAAAATTATTTTACTTTATGGTTAGTAAGACTATTTTTTATTTTATTAAACAAATAATTCTATTTTGTGATTCTGGATCTAAACAATAATTGATGTAATTCCTTTGTTCAAACTAATTAATTAATTTTTATTTTAAATATTCTTATTTCAAAATATGTGCTTGAAAGTACAATTTGTTTTTATTGATCATACATGTTTATTAAACTCTTTAAATATAAATATTAAAATTAAAATTAAGATAAATAAGCTACAAATAATACATTTTATTAATATTAATAGATAAAACTAAATAACACAAGCTAAATGTTTTAAATCCATCATAAAATTCTTATCCTATTTAATTTTTTAATAAAAAGAAAAGAAAATATCTTTAACTGGTTGCAGGTAGTAATGCATGCTTAAATAAAGGTGCATTAAATATCTTAGAGTGCATTGTAACTAAAACCATAAAATTTAAAGTTGGTCAACTTANAAATATAAAAATCCTAAATTAGGTAAGTTACTTCTGTTCTAATTACCTTTAACCCTATGCAATAAATGAATTTCGGAACTCCAAAAACAACACTTGAATGCATCATTCTCATCTTTTTCACAGCACAACACAACCATGGTTAAAAAGCAACCACATTTTCATGGTATATGTATCAAAGCTTTGAAATTCATCATAGGACAATGTTGCTTTGTAGTACCCAGTACAAGCCATGTCATATGATGATTGAACCAATTTGGCTCTCTGACACATCTCATCATTAACTCTATTGTGCCTAATTACTCTTTCTCAGCTTTCTCTTTCACACCCTCTTCAGTAGTATTTATCTCTCTCTGTATATATCTATATATCTATAGATATACACACACGCACTTCTGTGTTCTGTTCTTTTCCTGTTCTTCAAAAAGCTTCCTTCACTGCCACTAAAGTCTACCCCATTTGCTAATCTCTTCTACACAGTCCAAAATCAAAGAAAAGTCTACACTTTGACACAACAATGGCTGAAAAAGATGATGGGTTGGGATTGGGGTTGAGTTTGAGATNGGGAGAAAATGATGATAATAACAGGAATGAACAACACCCTTTCAAAATGCACAAACCTCCTCAACCTGTTCCAAGCCAAAGGGCTTCTTCTTTCAATAGTGTGTTCCATTTCCATGGTAAAGTTTCTAATCACAATCTCTCCATTTTTTTCAATTCATTTCTTCATGTTTTTGACTTGTTTCCTTTCCCTTACTTCTAGTTTCCTTCAAATGTTTATTTTTGAAAACACAAAAACTTTCTTTTTTCTTCTTTCATACACATTTTTTTGGCTGAAATAAGAAACCCATTTCTCATAATTTTCATGCTGTGAAGAACACTCATCCTTGATCTTTTTGTTGATATTTTAGTAGAAAATCATGCAAACAGGAACAAGATGTTTTCTTTTTTCTATTTTTTATAAAGTTTGACATTTTTGTTAAACTAAACCTTTTATCATTGCTAAGGTGCGTCTCATGTGACCAATCGAAGCTCTGAGCCACCACCGTTCTTCTTTGGAATAGACGTGAACTTGCCGCCACCACCACCGTCATCGGTGTTACCATGCTACGAGGAGAACGGTGTGTCTTCGCCGAACAGTGCAGTTTCGAGCATCAGTGGGAAAAGGAGNGAAAGAGAGGAGAATGAGAGAGGATCATGTTCTCGAGGCGGAAGTGAAGATGATGATGGCGGAGGGTGTGGTGGTGATGCCGATGGGGACACATCCAGGAAGAAGCTGAGGTTGTTGAAAGAACAGGCCTTGGTTCTTGAAGAAACATTCAAGGAACACAACACTTTGAATCCTGTGAGTCAAAGATAATAAAATTTTTGTAATTTTTATTGCAATGGTAATGCCTATTTTGGAATAATCAAACTCGTAACCACAAAACTTAGATACTGCTTCTTTAAGTGATTTGGGTGTTGTTTGATTTAGAATTGAAGTTTATGCAATGTGCTACAAAAGAGATTTTNGTCCAAATAGATTCCTGATTGAATATTTGCTGTTAGTCATTTTAGGCTGAAAGTGTGTTCAAAGTTATGTAGAACTGAACACCTTGAAGCTGAAAATATGGTGGCGGTGACATAACACCAATAGCATTACATTCCATCCAAAATGGTGGTCTTAATGAGGCAAGACGAAACCATATACCTTTCATCCGAAATTGTGGTCATGGTGACAAAAAAACCGAGAACCTTTTGGCAGAAATTGTGCATAACCGAGAACCTTTCTGCAGAAATTATGGTTATAGTACGACTATTGTGGCTGAAATTGTGGTTGCAGTCATCTTAAAGCCTTACATGAATTCTTCAAATAAATGAAGAAAAATCCTTATTTAGCATAACTTACTTCTTAATCTCGTTTAAATTGACTTTAATGTCTAACTTTTGTAATAAATCATTCCAACTTTCTTCTTTAAACAAAGTGACAGTAAAATTATTGAGGAAAGTCATTGAAATTGTAAAATTCAGTTGCTAAATCAAACTTTGTTTATAATTTCAGGATAGCATGAGGTTTATTCTGAATTATTCATTTGTGTTGGAAGTATGATTCAATGCTGGCATTTAGTCTCAAAATTATTTTTGTTATTTGTAGAAACAAAAGCAAGCTTTGGCAAAACAGTTGAATCTGAGTCCTAGACANGTTGAAGTGTGGTTTCAAAACAGAAGAGCAAGGTGAGGATTTTCATCCAAGGGACATTCTTGATGCTTTTGCATATGATTACTGAATGATGAATATTGTGTTGTGACATTGTTTACTGTCTTTCTTCAAACAAGTTTTTGTAATATGTATGCCCCACTGTGTTATGTATTTAGAAGGATTTCTTGTTCCCCATCAATGTCATTCTTCTTTAACAGTAACTTCAAGACAACTCCAACTTTCATGATGAGATTTGACCAATTTGAATGTGATCAATAACACAACTTTTGTGAGACATCAAAGTATATAAAGTTGTGGATGNTTTAGATTTTAAGGCATGTGTAAATAACTTACATGTGTATGCTGGGGCCCACAGCACTGACAAACATGTAGTGATTTGGTGATGATGGATTTTGAAGTCAAATTTTGGAACCTTTGGTGTTTACTTGAGTTCATTAATGTTTTCATTAGTTAATGGAAGTACACAAATTTCCAACATTACAATGATAAGCTAATAAAATGATACAAACTTGTAAAGTAAAGTGTGATTTTCAACGAAAATTGATGTGGCTTTGTTGTTGTGTGTCGTGTCACGTGTTACTTTGTCTTGCATTGTGTAATGAAAAAAAGAAAGTGATGTGAATGCTTTTGGTTCAATAGGACCAAGCTGAAGCAGACTGAAGTGGATTGTGAATACTTAAAGAAGTGCTATGAGAATCTAACGGAGGACAATAGGAGGCTACAGAAGGAAGTGCAAGAGCTAAGAGCATTGAAGTTTTCCCCACAGCTNTACATGCACATGAACCCTCCAACCACTCTTACAATGTGNCCTTCCTGTGAGCGTGTTGCTGTCTCATCTGCATCCNCCTCNTCGGCCGCCATGCCTTCTGTGCCGCCTCCAGCCAATCACAANCCATTAAGTCCTACCATCCGGCGGCCGGTGCCNGTCAACCCTTGGGCNGCNNTGTCAATTCAGCANCNTCCNCCACCATAATTTATGACTCCTGGCTGTGGTGNNAGGGTAAAAAGATCAGGATTGAAGCTAAGATATTTTTAGGTGATANACAGAAATGAATGAACAAAATAGATGTTAGATGTTGGTTACTTGCTAGGTATTGAGGTTGGGAAATTCTATTTGCTCCCTTATTTTTTTGTTGCACTTTCCTTTCTTATTTATATTCCAAAAATTAATTTCTAGAATGCACAATACTNTTCTAGAAATTAGTTTTTGGATTGTATAAATACANTTTTGAAAATACATTCCAAAAACTAATTTCCAGAATGTAAAAAAAGGTGGGNATTGTAAAGAGGAAAAAGGGNAGCAAATGGAATCATCATNGTTTTGGCTATNAACTCTTTTTNTCNAGGCTTATTTTATTTTGAGCCTGAATAGAACATGCTTTAGTGAACTTTAGGATGTGTAAAGTTTGGATATGTTAAAGCAGTTAGTGTTTTCNNATGTTAGGCTTGGAAAGATTGAAAAGGGAGTTAGAATAATGTGTTTTATCTTATTTTATTTGTTCCTTTTCATTGGANTTGTGATGCCACATGGTGAGATGAGAGGTGGGATTTTGTGCAAGATANGGGAGGGTGACAGAATCAAANGGATTCCCATGAAGGGATAGTGAGTGTGGTCTCATTTAGAAATGATTTTCNTCATCTTTTGCTCTGATTCCCATCTTTTTTGGTCTAATATGCTTGGGACAAGGGGTTGGGTGAGTCAGATTGTGGGACTCAACTTTGGCTCTTTCTGCACACTTCATTCTCCTTAAGATGTGGATTTCCAATACCCTTTTTCAAGAACTGAACAGTAAACACCAAAGGTAAAAAAAATGTGTGGTTACGCACTAGTGAGTGGTGACAGAGCTTGAATCACCATCATGTCTGTGTGTGTGTGTCAAAGTAAAGTTTTTTCAAAGGGAAGTAACTAACAAGCAAGATTAAAGGTAGCATCATGGGCCATATCAGAGCCATGGCAACAACTTTCAAGTTGTAACTTTGGCCAATGCTGTTTTTGAGAGTGTTTCTCTTTTGGATTTGACTTTGGTTTTTGGTTTTATTATCAGATTTGTTTACAAAGAATTTGTCTGTGTGGCTGGTGCCGTGTGATATTTGATCCACTAATAACTCTTCAACTATTTATTCGTTCCACTTTAAGCTGTTGTTTCCTACTAAAGATAATATTACCTGACATATAGTAATATAAAGCCTATTTAGCAGTTACCATGTGTTGATGTTCAATGTAATGTGAGTTCATTTTCTTTACTTTTTCTGATGAGGTTACATAATTCTTTAAGCATTAAAAGCACTAACAACTCTCTTTAGTGTGTTATAGACATGTTAGATTATTTTGATAATGCATTACAAATAGAATAAATTATAATCACTTTTTATCTGTGTATACGTAGTAAATCAGCAAAATAGGGTATGTGGTGGATTATGGCTGTAATATATTAATTAAATAAATGGATAATTCGGGGGTTAAACCTTTTAAAAGGAAAACAAAAATTGTCCCTTGGATAGCTGAAATATCTAAAAAATAAGCTAAAAAATGAGATGGAGGTGTAGGTGTAATTAATATAGTCTTTTTATACTTCTATATTTCATCAGAATTAATTTCGTTCATGTTATTATTTCAAGTGATATAATGTTACGTAAAAGTCAGGTAGATATTATCTCACGTAAGCTGCAATTAAATATTCCAAATAAGCAAAACCAAAGAATGAAATTGCCAACGTACAAAAATCCACATAAAATAAAACTCAACTTAATTAAAAAAAAAAACATTATCACTAAAAATAAAAACAAAATCAGTATGCAAATTCCGGAAAGTCCAAATCAAACAATATAAAAGAAAAAACTTTAGCATTGGTAATAAGTCTTATTCCACCCTATCTATATTGAAAAATATAGTAATACACTCTTTTTTCATCTATACTTTTGTATTGGGTAAAATTCATGAATCTCACTATATATCTAAGTTGTATATTTCATTTTTCGGATTTCATTCTAAAATTAATGAGATTCACATAGATTTTCGCCAACAAAAAAAAATGTGTTAAAAGGGTCCTAGCATGAAGTTAAAAGTTGGTCAATGGCTTCAAAATTCATTTCAGAGTTCAACTTATGGTATGAGTTTCATTTCTGCACCATATCTCATTCTATTTCACAGAATGTTTTACAATCAAAATGTATTGAAGTTCTCCAAAAGTAATTCAAAACTCTATAGGTCAGGGAAAAATGTGTTTTGTGACAATGCTGGAGGNAAGTTATGAAGTCAGAAGCTCCTCTAAAAGTGCTTTGATGTTTCAGATTTTTCAATGAGTATTGAAAAGGTAAAGTTCATATTACNTTGAATCCAACAATCCAACATTAATATATTTCCCTGATACTTCACTACATTGATTGCTGTAGTCTTGCATAGACAAGAAAAATCAAAAACACCAAANGAAAAGAACAAAAATTTAAAATATAAAGGTAGTTCAGAAATCAAACTGTATTTACAGTATCAGTCAGGAAACGTAGGATGCAACCAAGTCCTGCTTTCTCTGTCAATTTTTCATGAATNCGAAGACATTGATCGCATGTGGGACGATCTCCGGTAGCTAAGCCTCTATACAAGTACCTAAGGAAGATAACCTCTTAGGACAGAAAATGGTGCAAGAATATCATTAGCAATCTACTACTTACAATCATATTGTTAAATACTAGTTCTTTTTCCTAAACAAGTTGTAAAGCACATTAGGCATTGGAAAGGAGGAGAAGCTAGAAACTGGTTTCATGTAAAGGGAACAGGGGATATGCTTATTTTGAAAATAATAGGATACGCTCTTGGTGAATCAAGATGCAGAACTGGAAAAGAATGCTTCCAAGGTGACGGTTTAAAAACCTGACAGGTGTTAAAGTTCTAAGCTGGATCAGTCGAATTAGCAGATTCGGTCTGGCTTTAAAAACAGTGGATAGAGGCATTTCTTTGTGGTATGGACATAGACATGCTATTCTTTTTCTTATGTAAGACAGATATTTTCGGAAATGTTGTGTTTTGTTGTAGGTTTTAAACTTTACAGGAACTGCATGATCTGCATATTAGTATGGCTAAGTCTGATATGCATATTACTGTAACTTCCTAATTTATATATCATCCTATTAGGACTGTAATTTTGTCATAATTACCTTCGAATTATAAATTACAAAACCCAATAAAATCCCTGATAATATTCAATACAAAATTGATATGAAATTTGCTCTCAAAATAACACATACAGAAATCAAAAGGCTTATAAAAAATTAGGACAGCAACGGCCTACAGGAATTCCAGAATGAAATAAGGTTGAATGCAGAATTGTATAGCAGAGAAGATCAAGAGATTATGCCATTTTGTTCCTAATTATTAACCGTTAATTTCCCCACACTATAAAACATCCCTTTAGAATGTTATTCCCACCATCTACATCACAGGTTTACTTTACAAAAGATTATCATTCCATTTCTGAAAATAAAAAATATGTTAATTACAGTCCATATTCCTATACCTAGCCATGATGGGCCTTTAAAGAGGAGGTTTTCATCGGGAAGACAGTAATACTAACGAGACTTGAGTCTTATTGATATCACTTTCAACCTAAAATCTTAAGGTAATGTGTTTATGAGTTTTTATTCTTATATAGTACTCAACTTTTTCAATTTTATCTAATATGGAACTTAGACATACACTTAGATTCTCAACAAGTTGTAACTGTTCTAATGCAGCACATATCATGCAAGGTGGAACACACGCCAAACTACAATGATCATTAACTATAAACCTCATAATTTTAACATCATGCAAGCAATGCTGTACTAAAAAAATGACAAGCTAGCCAAATTAAAACTGAAAAGAAAAAAGAATTCAAGCAAGATATACTTCACCACTCACTTCATTAGGATATCATAGTACTCAGGATCCAATGAAGAAAGCATCCCATCCACATCTTTTATAGCCATTATAGCTCTGTGCACCACAATCCAGTGTGCTGACTGGCAAAAAACAGAGAGACAAAAGGTAAATTAAAATATGCCACAATTTCAAGTTTCAACATATTACAGAAAACTCCATTACAATTGTAAATCTAATCAAAGAAATAGTCTTTACAGGTTGAACTTGGATTTAAAGAGGGTGGGAAACATTGTTTTTGTTTCTCAGCAATCAAAATCAAAGGTATGCTCAAATATTTAAGCATCAAACTCTAAAATGTAAAAAGAAAACATAAAAA
>NC_028359.1:7924980-7940646 GCF_000741045.1 Vigna radiata var. radiata | reverse complement strand
TATGATTTTAAACTTATGATTGAATTGAAAATTTATATGCCATAAACCATACATACAAATTTATATTAATATAGAATTATGTAATACATTTATAAAAATTAAAATTGATATAAAATATATATATATATATATATATATATATATAGATAGATAGATAGATAGATAGATAGATAGATAGATAGATAGATAGATAGATATAATGAAGTTATACTAAAATATAATTGTTATTCAATTTTAATAAATTAAATATAAATAATTATGATAATATAAAATATACATATAATAATGTTTAATTATTTGCGAGGTTTCTATTTGGAGTTGAAATCTTAAATTGGTTCTTTTTTTTGTTTCAATTGGATCTTTATTTTATGAAAATCCTTCCAATTAGACTCTACACTTAAAGTTAGCCCAACGTTGTTATAGTTAGGTTGACGTAGCATGGTGATGTTGGTTTTTAAACGACGTAGGTGACATATGTTGGGGGTTATGTGAATTTCAGTTATTTTCAAATAAAAAAGTTGGGAAAACTCCGTACAATGTACTTTTTATGAATCTCTAAATGCTTTCATCCTTAGTAAAAGGGGAAAATTTTGTGCTTCTTGTTCTAGGGTGTTCGTTGTTCTTGAAGTAAGGCAACTTTGGAGATGACCCATTCATGTTCGTCTTCCTTATGTAATAGGTGACGGAAGCAAAACCCTAATGTCGTCAGTGGTGGTGGTGGAGGATCTACAATTGTTGGTTTGCCTTTGTGGATAGAAATGTGTTTTAAGAACTGCGAGAACTATTAAGAACAAAGGGAAACAATTTTTGGTCTGCCCTAAGTACAAGGTAAAAAAACATGGATTGTATGGTATTTTTTTTTTGTTGTTTTTTAAAACAAACCATTGTTGGATGTAATTGGTATTTTTTTTTTGTCACAAAATGGTAGTGAAGATAGTGGTTGCAATTACTTCAAATGGTCTCCTGATGATGGGATTGAGGAAAGGGATAGGAGTATGAAGGAAAGGTTGACTCTTTCGTCAATAGAGAAGAAATGGAAGGTGGATGGAAGATTATAAGTGATTTGGAGAAAACGGTTAAGATATTGGAAAAATGGATTAAGATGTTAATAGGGTGGTTAGTGTTGTTTGTTTGATGAACATAGTTGTAGTTACAATATGGATGACATGATGTCTGGTAGTAGTGTTTTTCATTGTACTTAGGATCCAATGTACTTAGGATGTAATATGTATGAGGAATATATTAAGCTCAGTGTGGTATAATTGACGTTGTTATCTATCGTAATGAATGAAAGTTATTTTGACTTGAAAAGTTTCTATTGTTTGTTACTTTTGGTTTATATCTAAGAATTGAATCATAATTTGTTATGTAAATTTATACCTTGTCAACTTCACTTATAAATTTTTGACAACTGTATCGTAATAAATGAAAGTTATGTAAATATTGACTTGCTCTCATATTGACACTATCAACTTTATTTATAAGGTACTGTAAAGTTAAATACCAACCTACCTATCAAAACCTGAAAAGATATATCTTAGAAATTAAGTCATGATTATGCAACTAAATATTCCCAATTTTAAAGAACTGATTGAGTCTCAATATATAACTTGGTTACTTCAATTTCTTAGATTATAGATGAAACATAATAAAAGACAAGCATAACAAAATCTCTAACCAATAGGATTTAGTCTTTTACAATTAACAAGTTAGGCTCTTTTTTAATGGCCAAAAGAACATACAATTGTTAAAAATGCAATTACAAGTAGCATAACATAAAGAGTTTTGTCATGTTGCATACTATAATGCCAAGCATTGGGAGCCCTTTTGTGAAGCTACTTATTTACAGTCAAACAACCCTCATAGCAACAAGAACAATGCTTGGGCAAATAATTAGAACAAACCAAACTAAATCTTAAATCACATCAAGGGTTAACAATAAATATATCAAAAACAAAATAAGAATCTTCCATTAACTTTTGTTCTTAAGAAGACATGTTAAAAGTAGGAAATAAGTTTTGGTACATGTACTATTACATAATGTCTATGACCTTCAACTATTACATAATGACATTCCTAGGCTTCATGGTTTTCCAATTCCTACACCCTTCTAGGCTTTAGGTTCACCCTGATGTGATATTTCAAAAAATTGAGTTGATCGCATAATTGGTTCAGATGATGGAGTATGTTGGTGTGCTTCCTCGCAATGCACAAGAACTATTTGGGTTGTTATGGGACAACGACTTCTATTGTGGTCATGTTTCCTACAAAGGCCACATATTTTGCGTAACTTCTTAGGTCTTCCCGACAATATTCTTTTTTGTGGAGGGAATATTACAAAATTGTCCTTAATGTTAAAAGTAATATAAAATGAAATTTACATGAATTAGAATTGTTTTTTTATGTTTTTTAAAGAATAAAATTTTAAAGAAAAAAATTATTAATTGAATAAATAAGTAATACAATATGTTTGGTATAAAAGAACTAAATATTTTCATTTTGAATATTAAAACTTAAAAAACTAAAGATTTATTATCAAAAAGTTAATAAAGTCAAATCAAAATATGACATAATATAGGAGGAGTACGTACATAAGAAGATACACTGTCATTTATGATTAGTCAAAGTAAAGTCCCTTCATTAATATAAGTGTTTGCAATCTATTCCGACGATATTGTGTGGACATACTCATAATACGTCTTGTATGAAATAAGTGTGAACAAAGAAAGTTGTAGTACTGTTTGAATAAGTTGTCATTTGAATTGTTTATGCTTGTTAATAACTTCAAAATTTGCACTCTAGTATATTAAGATGAAGGAATTCCAGGAATTAGGTTGTTTCTCTCATTAAAGATGGTGGTCTGATGTTCAATAGTTGCAATTTGGCGGTTAATAATGGTAGACATTTATCTATGAAGATCATTTGCTTCTTCTTGTAAGTCTCTTATTATCGAATCCATTTGAGTTCCAGACATAACCCAAAATAAAAGTACAAATTGTTAAGACATCGTACAAGGTGAAATTAAATTGAATTCATTGAATTGAAATGAAAAAAAAAAAGTTGAAGGATACAAATTAGTGGAAAAAGTCCTCATTATTGTCTAATTTGTCAAGAATTTGGTTCACATTGAATTTGACTTCATCATAACGTTAATTTAAGTCAAGGGTCAAATGTGATGAATTTTCTTCCATTTTCTTCCAACACCCTTGGAATTGGTTCTAACCACTACAGAACAAATTCCATTTTCTTCGATCACAATAGCATTGGTTCCAACTATGCTAGATCTGATTCCAAGTTAGTCTAATCTCCATTTGTATGCATCATGCCATTCGAGCTGTGTCCATGAACCATAACCCCTACCATGCATAACACACTTGCCACATTCATTTGGAAACTTATTTGGATTCGAACAATGTTTGACACAACTATCTCCACAACTTCGAGGAAACACCCACAAAATAACTCTCCACCATTACTCAACTGATAAACAACAACCAATTATTTAATAACACATTGAAGAGACTCATCTATGCATGGTCAACGAGGCAATATTGTATGGTCACCTTTGAGATAAGAATCTCTCTTATATACTTCAAGAATCTCATGTATACATGTAAAAAATAAAAGTGGTAGACACATGAAAATAAAGCAAGAAAAGATATTTATGTAAAAACATTACATTCACTCTTAAATATCTTGAATGAAATACAATGTCAAAGATATTTATGTAAAAACATTACATTCACTCTTTCTATGATCTCCTAATCTCTATAAAAAATAGAAAAAAAAAATTCTCAAATGAAAAGAAAATATATATATATATATATATATATATTATCAATTTTAATTTTTATAAACGTATTAAATAATTCTATATTAATATAAATTTGTATGTATGGTTTATGGGATATAAATTTTCAATTCAATCATAAGTTTAAAATCATAATTTAAATAAACTGTGTAAATTTGCTTCATATTATGTGACATTTAACTTAATTTATCTTGATGTAATTTANTTTCTAATAATTATTTATGATTGTCTCAAAGTTCAAAATCATTTTACACATGGAGATATATATTTTATTCTCATAATTAATTGATACATAGTTTTTGTTGTTTCCATTAAAATTTCTCTGTCTCTTCAAATTTGGTTTTTTTAATTTTTAACAAGCAGGCGTTGGTTTCTAAAGAAGAACATAGGACGCACCTGACGAGGTAAGGTAGTTCTTCCTCCCTCAGCTTGTCTGGTTTGGTTTGGTGAAAGGAAGAGGAAAAGAAGAAAATAGAAAATGGCAGGTGCAGAAGGGTTCGTGGAAGCAGATAATGCAGAGGCCATTATCACCAGAATTGAACACAAATCCCGCAAGATCGAAACTTTACTCAAACAGTACCAACCCCTCTACTCCTTNTCTTCTCTCATCACTGCATNCATCANTTAATTNTCTCTATTTGTTTGTTTATAATCATCNTCATCTGTGGTGTGTGATGCAATTTCAGGTATAAACCTGTGGAAGCTCTTAAAACCGCCCTTGAAGGAACATACGCCATCATTGGGGATGAGCGTTGCAAGGTTTCTCCCTCACCCCTCCTTTTGTTTTTGTGTAATTTTTCTTACATTTTTTTTTCATCTTTTTTGGAAAGAAAATTTGATACTTAACTGTTCTTTTGTGATAGTGTTTGTGTTTGCATTTTATTTGGATCATTGTNGAACTGAAGCAGTGTTCAATTAGTTGGGAAAACTTCCCTGATACTCATGATTTCTTCGAAATTCNCATAAAATTCCTGGCTTTTCAATGTGGCCCCTTTTAGGAACACATAGTGTAATGCCTCTCATGNATAATAGAAGTGTCTTTGTAATTTATTTCAAACAATTAAGGNGAGATACTGTACAAAAGCAAAAGTAAGATCATGTGAATTTCAAAGAAATCATGGGAAGTGCCGGTGTAATTTGTTCTTATCATCATCATCATCATTCATAAGCTTTTTTCAGCTACCAACAATGTCTAGTTTCTGTCCCCTGTTGTTACTTTTGGAGATCTCGTGCAATTCAATTGATGTTTTCTAATTTCTTGAAATCATACCATATTTTTCATGTATTTTGGATTTCTTTTTATGTTTTCTTTTTACATTTTAGAGTTTGATGCTTAAATATTTGAGCATACCTTTGATTTTGATTGCTGAGAAACAAAAACAATGTTTCCCCACCCCATTTATATCCAAGTTCAACCTGTAAAGACTATTCCTTTGATTAGATTTACAATTGTAATGGAATTTTCTGTAATATGTTGAAACTTGAAATTGTGGCATATTTTAATTTACCTTTTGTCTCTTTGTTTTTTGCCAGTCAGCACACTGGATTGTGGTGCACAGAGCTATAATGGCTATAAAAGATGTGGATGGGATGCTTTCTTCGTTGGATCCTGAGTACTATGATATCCTAATGAAGTGAGTGGTGAAGTATATCTTGCTTGAATTCTTTTTTCTTTTCAGTTGTAATTTGGCTAGCTTGTCATTTGTTTGATACAGCATTGCTTGCATGATGTTAAAATTATGAGGTTTATAGATAATGATCACTGTAGTTTGGCTTGTGTTCCACCTTGCGTGATATGTGCTGCACTAGAACAGTTACAACTTGTTGAGAATGTAAGTGTGAATCTAAGTTCCACATTAGATAAAATTAGAAAAGTTGAGCACTATATAAGAATAAAAACTCATAAACACATTACCTTTTAGGTTGAGAGTAATATCAATATCTTATATAATTGGATTCAAGTCTCCTTTTTAAAGATCCATCACAGCTAGATATAGGAATATGGACTGTACTTAACATAGTGCATATAATTTTTATTTTCAGAAATGGAATGATAATCTTTTTGGTAAAGTAAACCTGTGATGTAGATGGTGGGAATAACATTCTAAAGGGATGTTTTATAGTGTGGGGGAAATTAACGGTTATTAATTAGGAACGAAATGGCATAAGCTCTTGATCTTCTCTGCTATACAATTCTGCATTCAACCTTATTTCTGGAATTCCTGTAGGTTGTTTCTGTCCTAATTTTTTAGAAGCCTTCTGATTTCTGTATGTGTTATTTAGAGAAAGCAAAGTTCATATAAATTTTGTAGATCAGCGATTTTATTGGGTTTTGTAATATATAATTCGAAGGTAATTATGACAAAATTACAGTCCTAATAGGATGATATATAGATTAAGAAGTTACAGTAATATGCATATCAGACTGCTTTTAGCCATACTAATATGCAGATCATGCAGTTCCTGTAAAGTTTAAAACCTACAACAAAACACAAAATTTCCGAAAATATCTGTCTTACAGAAGAAAAAGAATAGCATGTCTATGTCCAGACCACAAAGAAATGCCTCTATCCACTGTTTTTAAAGCCAGACCGAATCTGCCAATTCAACTGATCCAGCTTAGAACTTTAACACCTGTCAGGTTTTTAAAATGTCACCTTCCTCAACGTGTCCTACCACTATGCAGCTGATGCACTTTGTATGGGTGATTAATTGAGCTTGCACGAGCTTGGTTATTATAAATACCATTCTTTATCTTTGTAAAAGCACTTTTGAGTGATATGAAATTGTTCATCTGTTGAGAGAACTCCAGAGTGCAAAAAGGTCTCCTCTAGCCACCTTCCAATCACTGAGCCATCTTCTTCTTCAAGCATCCAAATCCCTTTCCACAATCTCACTTCAACTCACACTGGCCATTCTGTTTATCTCCAACCTTTCTTCATTCCATATTTCAATTAAACCACCAAACACCGCTTCACATTTAATTCTTAAGAGTCATTCCGCGGCGTCTTTACCCTGGAAGATGATTCTGGAAGCATTCTTTTCCAGTTCTGCATCTGGATTCTCTAAGAGCGTATGGTATCGAATCCTATTGTTTTCAAAATAAGCATATTCCCTGTTCCCTTTACATGAAACCAGTTTCTAGCTTCTCTTCCTTTCCAATGCCTAATGTCATCTACAACTTGTTCAGCAAAAAGAATTCTACCTAAGATATTCCCTCAACAGAAATTCTTTGAAAACAACACTTTCTTCTGTTCTTTCACTTTTTTAAGAAAGCTAAGGCCTTAAAAGAGTCTTTCATTTAACAATATTAATGTTAACTGTGGTGGATAACTACTGGTATTTAACAATATGATAGTAACTAGTAGATTGCTAATGATATTCTTGCACCATTTTCTTTCCTAAGAGGTTATCTTCCTTAGGTACTTGTATAGAGGCTTAGCCACCGGAGATCGTCCCACATGCGATCAATGTCTTCGGATTCATGAAAAATTGACAGAGAAAGCAGGACTTGGTTGCATCCTACGTTTCCTGACTGATACTGTAAATACAGTTTGATTTCTGAACTACCTTTANTTCATTTTAAAATTGTATATATATATATATATATATATTATTTAAAAGAGTATAATTGAAATAAGAAAACAGTAGAAGTAATATTAGTTATTATTATGTGATGTTTTATTTAAAGCAACAATTAATTTGAAAAATATAGGTAGTTTTATTTATTAATCTTCTAACTCTTTTAGAAAAAATGATATTTTCTATAAAATCAGTAAAGTGATAATTTTAATTTATTCTAACATCAAAATTATACATGTTCAGTGCAACAATAATATTACAAAAGCCCAAAATTTATTTTGATAAGTCATTTATATTAAGAATCATAAATTTTATTATTATTTTACCAATTTATTTATTCATTTATTTATGATAGTCATGTGATTTGCTTTTTCATGGTTGACTGTTGAATTTGTAGAGCAGAAGAGGCAGAAAAAGATGTGGTTTCACTTTGGAATCATGACCTCATCATAGAGATGATAATAGATAGCTAGGGTGTCATCATTAAATGGGTCCCACTGTTGCTAAATATAAAACATAAAAAGTGACATTAAATATTATAAAATTTATCTAAGATCTCCCATATTTTCTCAAGTAAATAGTCAAAGACAGTTTTGTGTCATTAGTGAATCTACATTATAGTAACTAATTATTATATATATATATATATATATATATATATATATTAGGTTTAGTGATAACTTATCTGTTTACTCTTTATTATGAAAATATTATGACATTGTTCATTATAATATATCCATTATATTTAATAGTCCCTATTTTCGTAAGATTTATTCGATTTGATTTTAATTTTTTTTTCGGTTCAATATTGTTTTAAAACAGATAATTTATGTTCAATTTAGTCCATTTTACAGAGGCCGTTTAAATCATTAACGACAAACAATCCAGTTATGTATATCAGCGCCGACTTGCCTTGATTGAAACATAACGTAGCCAATGAAAGACTGCCACGTGGCAGTTCCTTTCCCACCCAAAAAATTAGGGTTTTTGATGTAAGGGGGAAGGATTCCTTAAGCCTACGCTACCGCGAGAGGAAAATTGAATGAGTTTCAAAATGCAGGAGCGTAACGATGCGGATCTGGATTGTGGTTGCTTGTCTGCAATTTGGTTTCTTTGGTTTCTTTCTACTTGCAGGTTTGAATAGCAGTTTCGTGATGGCTAGAGAAGATGAAGATTGATGGAGAATGGTGCTTTTGCGGCAACGATTATACTCCAATTGGCTTTTTCATTCTCTGTATTTTCCTTTGCAGGTTGAAGACTTGACGGAGAAGATGAGCTCGCGCATGGCTCGCTGTCTCATTGCAGCGGTCATGGTTGTCGCGACAAAATGTTAATGGCGATTCACAGTGGAGGAAGGGGAAGATGGTCATGGTGGTGTTTTTGGGTGGTTGCTGGATGGAGAAGATAAACAACGGTAGTGGCGGCACGACCATCTGGTTAGAATTTCGAAATGATGATGGAGGTACGAAGATGGTGGCTGGCCGTGAGCGTGGCGGCGGCGGTTAAGGTTAGGGGAAATTAGGGTTTCTTGAGGTAGGAGATGATGATGACATGTCAAGGGTGATGTGTCACTTATTGCATAGCTATACTATCTGCCGTTAAACGATTTAAACGGTGTTTGCAAAAAGGACTAAATTGAACATAAATTACAGTCTTTAGAATAACATTAAACCGAAAAAAAAAACTAAGACCAAATCGAATAAACCTTACGAAAATAAGGACGATTAGGAGTATTAAGCCTTATTATTACAATATTCATCATAATATATCCACTATTTATGTAATTATTTTATATTTTGATTTTGTCAGTGTTTTTATAAATTATGGTAAATATAAGATATATTTATTCAAAGGTTTTGAGATGGGTGTTAAGATATATATGTTTTGTAGTATATACTTATAATATACCTAAAAAGGATTTATAAAAGTTGGTCATGTAAGAGATGTTGATAGTAAAATGTGATTTTTTTTATGTGTTTATATTATTTGAAACTACCATTATTTATTTGAAAGATTGTAATTTGGTGTCTTATCAACTACTTAAGTAGAGGAGTATAAAAATTTGAAGTGGATACTAGTACGTATGAATGAGTTTGTACGTTACCAGGTAGTATTGACATTGGAAAGTTTATTTTTGAGTATGTATTATGTTGTTTGGAACTACAATTAGTTAAAAGGTCAACTTGCAATTTGTTATGACCTTATTTACTAGTTATTTAGGGTATATTGCACTCATAGATACGGTGAACAAGAAATTGTGGTTTAAGGAGATGATGTGAGAGATAGATATTTTATAAAATTGTGTGATTGTTCATTGTCATGGTTAAAGTGTTATTTTTTTAGTTGATTATCATAATTATCTAAAGATAATGAAATATAAAAATGTTAAACTGCATCTCATGAGAGTCATTGTTGAGTTTGAAGAAGTCAAAATTGAGAAGATAAAATTGGAGGAGAATCACACTAATGTGTTTAGAAAGTCTTTGTTTAGATTGAGGTTTAAGTAATGCTTGAAGTAGATTAATTTTTCATTTAAGGACAAAGAAAGATAATGTTGAGTTTTTCTATGATTTGAAGTCAAGGTGTAGAATTTTGATGGACTCTAAATGATGTTTTACACATGCTTTGTGTTGAGATTGGTGCATCGGTAAAAAGCCAAGAGGGGTGAATTGGTTCTTTTTAAAAATTGTGATTTTCTTTTAGGACTTTTATCAAACAGTTGGTAAATTAAAAGTGCAGAGATAGAGAAAATCACAGAAGATATTTTATCCTAGTTCGAATCAAAAGATTCTACGTCCATTCTTTAATCGTTATAAACAATGATTAACCTTTTTCACTAAAATATTGTTTCAGTATTACAATCAAATTAGTACAACGAATAAAAGATAGAGAATACCTTCCTTTGACACACGAACGGAAGAAACTGTTCAATCAACTTGAAGAGAACTGTTTTGACCTTAGACCCATTAAGCGCAAGCTTCTTCTATTCACAAGACTTGATTAGAGCACACTAACACCTTAAGAACTTCCTCAAACTTTTCTGTATTCTAAAAAAAATGACTGAGATCAACCTCTAAAAGGTTTAAAAATAGGTATATATAGCCTAAGGGTCAGAAACTGAAAAACCAACTCCCAAGTGCAAGTGATAATAATCGATTATTTGTGTCCGTTATGAGGTTTTTCAAAAAGTGACAATCGATTATCCTAATGAGTAACCCATTATTTGCGCGAGCAACACTTTTCCAAACATTTTCTATATTTAAAATAAATTACATATGATAAGACCCTCTATTGTTATTGAATTAATCATTCACATGGTATCCAAAATGGATTGAGTTCTATAAGAATTTAATCATTCTATTAATTGTTATTTACATTCAATAGAATAACTTATTTGAATAAATCAACAAAATATATATATGAAAAAAATTAATAGATCATATCTATAAAACATATATTAAAAACTTCACTAGGTTTTGAAATCCGCTAACTAGCCCAAATTCAATATTTCTTTAACCAGATTTTGAAATTTGATGAACTCCTAAATTGAATTTTGAAATCTAGTATTTAACTCTAAATCTCCAAATCCATAACCCTAAATCTTCAATTCCTTTCCTACTTACGTTCAACTATGAATTTCGATTATACTAAATATTTACAAATTTAGAAATGTAAACAAATGTGTACCTTTCTTTAGTAACACAAATTGCTTGAAGGGAACACATGTGTTGTGTGTTACGTGTTGTGGTGATGAGGGATGTGGTGCATGTGGTGAGGGAGAAATGAGAAAGGAATTTCTTTGTGCATGGATGCTACAAACTAAGGTTAGGAGAAAGGAGAAAGTGTGAGTAAAAATGGATGGGTAGAGTAAATATAAAGTGAGATAAAATTTGTTTTTACTCTTATCAGAAGGTCAGTTCAAGGATTTTAAAAAAATTAAAGGTACAAGAAAAGAGACTTAGAGAAACAGGAAGAAAGCCCCTCATTTATCTGTCAAAATCATTGGAAGAACCATATGTGAACAAATTTTAAGTTCAGTTGACCCATTCAGAGTGGCCCATTACTGTAAGGCTTTTGCTTCTTATACCTTTAAAATTACTAATTACATCTCTCAACATTCAACACCTTCCACTGTTAGCATCACACCAGACCACCATTGTCAACGTCTCGATAAGTAAAAAAAAACATACTTCTTTCTCATTTAATAACGCATGATTACGAGAGTTTTCAAAATATGTAACCATCTATTTTTCCTCATAGCCAAATGTTCTTTTAGATATCAACAATTTTGCACTACATTTACATCTTGAACTTTTTTGTTTCCTTTGTTTTTCTACTTCAGTAATTTGTTTTTGGTTTAGCAACACTTGCTTGGTGAAAAGTAAACTTTCTTCTATATATGTCTTCAATGTTATTCTTGTTCTGTTTGTAACTATGATCACGTGTAGTTGAAAAACCACAAGTCTTTGCAAATAAACCACAAAAATTGTAAGCATCAGTGTCATTGTTAAACAATTTGCCTTTGTAAAAAGTTGAGTTATTGACATATTCATTTTCAAACAAAGATTCATTCAAAATCTTTTCAATTTCATCATTTTCACGAACCTTTCCAATTTCATCATCTTCAAATGTTGAACCACCATCTCTAAAAAACACTCCAGACCAATTATTAATTCCTTCGAATGTAATTATGCTTTTAAAAATTTAGAAAAAAATTCAACCTAAAAATACAGTAAAATAAAATGAATATAAGTAATGAGTAAAAATATAGTGAAAAGAGCAATCTTATCTCCACTAAATACACAAGAAAATAAACAAAACTTATTTGTTTGCATAAAGGATGAAAAGAAATGCATAGTAGCCCTAAAAAATCCAAGTAAATAAGAGTTTGTTACTGTCAAAACATCTTAAGAAGAGAAATAGTCTAGTATGATTTGTATTTCTTCCTAACAAAATAAAGTTGACATTTATATATTTCTGAATAGATTATTATCCATAAGAGTTTACAAATTAGTTGAAATAATCACATACATATGTCAACTCATTTATGTAAAATTATTCATTTCAATTACAACAAAAATATGTTTAATAAATACATACATGAGAGATTAGTAATTAACTTTTTTTTTGGGAGATCCATGAAATAATAACCCTTACTTTTTACACAAAAATATGTTATTAAAAATATAAATAAAAGTTACAAAAGAAATCTGTTATCAAGATGTTACTAGTAGATAACATTAATGATTCACCTATTGTTAAAAAACAACTAATACACTGGTAATACCTTTTATTTATTTTTATTTTAAATTAAAAATTTAAATTATTAAAATATCTTTAAATTTAAATATATTTTTTTAAATGGAAATTTTTTATCTAGTAAAACTCGATACATTTTGCTAGAATATCAATTAAAAATAGTTTATATAAATTAACAAATATATATATGTATATAAAAGTTTTGGAAACATATTTCAAATCTATATAAATACATTATATAAAGAGATTTTTTTTTTATGTCTATATTAATTTTTTAATTTTATTTTTTAAATGATTTTTTAAATTAATATAATTATTCATCAATTTATACTTTGACCGTTTTAAAATCTAATTATTTTTTAATGGACTGTATTTTCAAAAATTAATTATTCTTAATTGTTACACATAAAATAAACTAAATTTATGTACAATAAAAACATTTATTATAAAAAAATAAAATAAATACACATGTATATAGTAAATGTGTTTTTTACTCGTGTGGTGGTGTTAAGAATGAAGATTTTATTTTTCAACATAATCTTATCAATATTTAAATATTAGTCACGATTTAATAAACCAAAAAGTCTACAGTTTTTATAAAATTTCAAAACTATTATGTATACAAAATTATTAGACGTCGAATTAAGTTATAAATTATTAAATTTTAGAGTAAGTACTATAAAAAATTATATCAACAACAATTTGTAGAAAGTATTTTATATGTTAGTCCATGAATTTATAATAAGTTTTTTTTTTTTTTTTTTTTTTTTTTATTCTTTCCATTATCAAACAAAGATGAACTGAAGATAGAACTCGAAACCAAACCCTGAGGGTTTGGGTTTGGAACAGACATGTCTCTCCACCGCCATGTTTGCAGAACCTCAAAGCCATCAAAGATCCCTTGGAAGTACAAGCAGTTCGCCATAGCACAGGGGCAGAAGTCTGTTACTGATTATCTCCACGCCACGCGCTGCATTCCTTACGCCTTCGCTGATCAAATCTCCAAGAACTCCAACAATGCCCTCATGAATCTCATCACCAAGCTCAGTGCTTTCTCCCCTGTCCACTATCCCCACAACCTCAATAAGTTCCTCAGGTACAATCCCATCAACGAATTCGAGTTCTTCTTTGAGAGCATTGGCATACACCCTTCAAAGTTCCCCTCTTTGTTTCCCCAGAACAAGTTCTTCTTTTCAGAAGATGAGACCCTTTTGGATACTGCTTCTGTTCTCAGCGAATTTGGGTTTCCCTGGGACAAGCTTGGGGTGCTGTATGAGGAGAGTGGGTGGGTCTTCAAGTGGGGTGCTTCTGAATTGAAGGATAGGCTTTGTGGGTTCAAAGGGTATGGTTTTTGCAATGTGCAGGTTGTGGGGATATGCTTGGCCTTCCCATTTGTGTTTGATGGCCAGAAGGGTGCTGAGGTTGAGGCTTTGTTTTCTGATCTGAGGTTGCTGTTTGGGAAGTTTGGTTTGGCTGAGCGTGTTGAAGAGAAGGGGAATAATGGTGTGGATGATTGGGTTGGGTTGTGTAGGAAGATAAGGTTGTTTTATGATTTGAATGGAGGGAAGAACATAGGGGAGTTAATTGGAGGGAACAATGGCATTGGTGTAGGTGTTGTTTTTGAGCATGGGGAAGAGGAGTTGGTTCAAGCAATTGAGTATTTTTGTAGGTTTGGTGCGAAGAAAGAGGAAGTGGCACGATTGATTGTGAATGGACCGGAATTGTTAGAGCTTGTTTTGAAGATGGGAAATTTCAATGTGTTGAAGCTATTGAAACACTTTGGAATGAATTCCAATGATCTTGATATTGTTAAGAGGGACTACGCTCATGTGTTGGGGACAGTCAAGCCGTGTAACCTGCCAAATGTGATGAGAGCTTTGGGTTTACATGAGTGGTTCTTTGAGAAGATTAAGGATGGGAATCATAGTTTGTTGGTTAGTTTTGTCGCGAACAATGGCAAAGTGGACCGAGTTAAAGGTTATCTAAGTTTTTTGAAGGCTATTGAGGTGTCTAAAACTCCAATTCACAAAATGAGTAAGTTGAACTTCTTGCATGGCATTGGTTTTGGAGAAAATGCTTTGACCATGTATATTTTGTCTTACATGCACGGAACAAGTGATCAGTTACAAAAGAGATTTGATTGCCTTCTACATCTTGGGATTGAGTTTTCAAAGCTCTGTAAAATGATCACGGTTCATCCCAAGATTCTTAGCCAAAACCCTGAAAGTTTGGAGCAAAAGATTAATTTCTTGTGTCAGGAAATGGGACAGTCACTTGAGATTTTGGTGACTTTTCCATCATTCTTGTGCTTTGACTTAGAGAATCGCATTAAGCCCAGGTATAGGTTCCATATGTGGCTTATGGAAAAGGGTCTGTCTTCCAAAAGATATTCTATTGCAAGCATGGTTGCAACAAGCAACAGGACTTTAGTTTCCCGTGCTTTTAAAATCCACCCTGCTGCTCCGAAACATTGGTTTGAGCAATTTTATCCCTGAAATTTGCCAATATGATGACTATATTTTTTTAAACAATTGTCTTTGAAACTCCAGCAATTATTTCAAATGACGTTGTAAAGATTCTTAAACTTTGTTACTTCCTGTGTTCTGGTTTGGAGTTGAAGACAGACCATTCAATGTTGTTGGAGAACTCGTGGCAGTGGTTTATTTGCTTCGCAGTGGTAGTGAGAAATCAAGAATGACCTGCAAATTTCTTATCATGGTTTCTTCATTTCCAATGACCTCATCTTTGTTCTGATTTCTGAGATAAATCACAAATTCTGTGAACAGTTATTTATGCTTCTTCTAGGTGATTATATCAGAGGTAGGTTGACCATTTGTAAGTACTTGTAATTATTAGCATGACTTTATTGATATGATATCTTCAAATGAACTCACTTTTTCATTTTTCATTTTAAAATTGTATATATATATATATATATATGATAAATTGTTCATAACGTAAAGTACCGAATGCAAATTTGGTGAGATGTAAAAGGCTAGAGGTTGTCTCATGTA
>NC_028359.1:7754124-7923740 GCF_000741045.1 Vigna radiata var. radiata | reverse complement strand
GAACCAAAATTAAAACATTTATTTTCCATGAATAAAAATAGATTTAAGTATGGAAGTGAGTTATACTAGCGCATGATTACTCCATCTAAATTTAAATGTAGATAATAGCATATACGACGAGGTCTTTTGGATATATATATATATATATATATATATATATATATATATATACACACATACACTCATATATACAGTTATGAGCCACTGAATAAAATATCTACAATTGATAGTGATGCACAATAACTTATCTACAAAACATTTGTTTTCTTTCTCTCTTGAACATCAGTCAATTTGTTGAACTTTCAAGAAATGAAAGGAAAATGTATATAAAAGGAATAATTCGCAGTATAAAAGGAATGCTGATACATTCTTCAATAGGTTTACTTTCGTTATTACTGGTTATTATTTATATACACTATGATACATTTCTAATTATAAGTTAAATTTTATTATAATTTTAAATTATGACTAACATTTATTAAGTTCATATAATTAATTTTACCCTTTTAATAAATTTTAGCTAATAATAAAACCATGTTAAAAATTAGACTAAAGTTTATTCACAAATCTACATTTTTAAAACGTTTTATATACTGTTTTAAAATTTTATATTATTAAAAATGTTTGTGAGATTCATTAATACTTTTATAACAATTATTGATAATAAAGAAAATGTTAAAAAATGATATTAGAATTGCATTACAAGGAAATTATATATCTGACAGACACAATACTGACATTGAAAAATCGTTAATACTAAGGTTTAACTGTGACCATGATAATCTGTCTGTTAAAAGAATGTTCTCAAGAGAGATTTTTGAAGTTATAAATACAACATCATGAACATTTGTAAGAAATACGAATATATCAATAATCCTTGAATCCACGTGTCAGAGTGGTAAGAGTCCACGTAGGACTAAGAATCCAGCATGTCATGGTGAAGGCAGAAATGATCCACAATGATTGGCCAAAAGCACATCCAAGTTATCCAAGTGGAAAATGTTGAGATAAGGCACTCTCCACAGCCACTCATAATCACAGACACAGCAATCATCATAGACAAACCAAAACTATATTGTCACATTCCACAAAAGCAAGCACAAGGCAAAGAAAGAACTTGGCTAGCTAAGGATCAAGCAAAGATAATGGCTCAAGCAATGGCATCAATGGCAGGTAGCCTTCAAGTCAGTGGCTCCACACGTTTGCATGCCAAAAGGGTGTCTTCAGTCACACGTGCAGGCTTCACAGTTAGAGCACAACATCAACAAGAACAAGTGAATGGTGATGCTCAGAGCAGCCGTAGGACAGTGCTTTCTCTTGTTGCTGCTGGTTTGGCCACTGGCTCCTTTGTTCAAGCTGTTCTTGCTGATGCCAAATCCATCAAAGTTGGACCACCTCCTCCACCTTCTGGTGGATTGCGTAAGTCTCTCTTTCTCTCTCTCACCATCATAGGGTTAGAGGTATGTAGCATAGGAGAGTAAGTTTTGAACATAAAATAGGTCATGCGTGTTGCAGTAAATGATGAGATATGAAAAATTGAAAAGGGTAGAAAAGTTTGAGGTAGATTTTTGTAGAATTCATTCATGATAAAGGGTTGGAGCCAAAGACAAGGAAAACAAAAGAATGGGGCAATTAAAGTGACATGAAGAAAGGTGTTTGATAATATATATATAATTATAACCATGGTGGATGTGTGATGGAATATGGCAGCTGGAACCTTGAACTCAGATGAAGCAAGAGACCTTGGTCTGCCACTGAAAGATAGGTTCTTCCTTCAACCACTGTCTCCAAGCGAGGCTGCACAAAGGGCAAAGGAATCAGCCAAAGAAATTGTTGCTGTTAAGTCTTTAATAGAAAAGAAGGCTTGGCCATATGTTCAGAATGATCTGCGTCTCAGGGCTGAGTATCTGCGGTTTGATCTCAACACTGTCATTGCTGCAAAGTCTAAGGATGAGAAGAAATCACTCAAGGAACTCACAGGCAAGCTCTACGAGAATATCAGCAATGTAAGTTCAAAAACACTACAGATCTTGTTCTAAGTGTTTTCTCATCAGATTTGAAGTTTTTTTCTTGAATATGCTGAGGTCAAATTCTAATCTGATAGCAAAATAGCATGACTGTATCTATGTTTTAAAGGGAGATAAAGGAGATACTTAAGTCTGTAGTTCTTCATCAATTGAGAAAAACTTAGATGCAAGTCTTTGAATTTGGATTTTCTGTTCAGTTTTTGGTATTGTTTCTCCGTTGTGCTTTTAAAATATACTGATGTACACTTATTTTGATGTTTTAAAACTTATTACAAAAATTTTAACATACCAAAATCAATGTATTTTCAAAGCTCAACAGAATAACTACACCAGAAAAACAGCAGAATCTGCAGAATATGAACTCCAATCTTTGTATACTTTTGATGTTCTTCAGCAATAGAGTTTCTGCTATGTTTTTAGTATTGATTATCTGTTGTGCTTTCAAAATACACTGATATTTTAAAACATGTTAAAATATTTTTAATATACCAAAAGCTCAGCAGAATAACAACACCAGAAAAACAGCAGAATCAGAATCTGCAGGATATGAACTCCAAATCTTTGTATACTTTTGATGTTCTTCAGCAATAGAGTTTCTTCTAGATGATTTACACAGTAAATGTTTGCATGAAAACGGTGAAACTATAACTCAAATTGAAAAATAGTATGAAAAACAAATGAATTTTGTGCTTATGAATTTAGGATTGAGGAAGATTCAGAGTGGTAACTTGAGTTTTTGATTTTTGTTTGTCAGCTGGATCATGCAGCAAAAATTAAGAGCAGCCCAGAAGCAGAGAAGTACTATGCTGCTACAGTTTCTACTCTGAATGATGTTCTTGCCAAGCTTGGTTAATGTGATTAGCTTCTTGCTTTTTCTTGTGTAAGCTTTTGTCCATGATTTTCTCAGACAATTTGTTGACTGATATTTTAAGAAAATCAAATGATGAGAGAAAATTTTCTATAAATAAGCATATTTAATATTGAAAATATAAAAACAATATTATAAACACAGTTTCATTTGAAGGAACAGAGGGTGCTGCATAAAGGATTCAACAAAATTGGAGAAAAATGTTGAAAGTAACATGAAAAAAGAACCAATAATAAATTAGATTATACAAGAAGTTGTCATGTTTCAAAATTAACGGTTCTGTGCTTTCATTAAAAGGCAATATAGGATTTATACCATTAGTTTTCAAAATAAAAAATCATTTAATTTAAAATAATATATATATATATATATATATATATATATATATATATATATATATAATTATTCATTTAGCATTCAAGACTAAATACTTTAGGAAAAACTTCTTTTAACAACACGTTTTTAACAACTTTTTGACAACGCATACTTGTAATTTGTCTATTTTAAATATTTTTTAAACATAAATTCAAATAGACCAATAAAATGATGACACATTTCCTGTTATAAAAAAAGTTGTCAAAAAGTATTGTCAAAATATCATCATCCAATACTTTAATACTAGTAAAGTGATAGTCATAAGTCATAAGTATCATGATTTACAATATTAAAATTAAAATAGCGTTGGAGTGAGATAGCCTCTTCATAAAATAATGGATTAGTTTGTTTAATAAATTTAAAAATAAATAAATAGAAAATGACTATTAATATAATGCGAAAAAGTATTATGTAAGAAAATATGATGAATATACCACTTTTGGAATAATTTTACTGATAATCCTACTTTTTCATTAAGTACAGAGCATAATTAATTTAAAAATGATTAAATAATAAAAAAAATTATATTACGCTGAAATATAAGAACATTTGTCAATTTGAAATGTTTTAGAAAGTAAAAATTCGAATTATTATAAGATGAAGTGAGTGTTATTCAATATTTATATCAACATAAAGTGCGATTTCAAACATTTAAAAGAAAAACATGCCCATGATATTTTTTTTAATATTCTAGATTTATTTTAACAAATTTATTCTTAAGAACGTCTAAGAGAAAAAATAAAGAAAAGAAAAAAGTAAATTAATTTTCATAAATTAAAAATTAGTTTATGTTCAATCTAATTTGTGGAAATTTTTCATATATATACGATGATATATCTCTTATTATCTTCCTTTCATGGAATTAATCCGAAGTTAAACTTATATGACTCTAACTTTTAGTATAGGTAGGGAAGAACTGATACTAAAACCTTATCATTCAGAGATTAAAAAATACATAATCTTTCATTGTTTTATGTTGAATTAACTATTTTTCTTTTTCTTTTTAAAAATGAATACCAAGTTATTTTATTTGCAATAGTTGCAACATAATTTTCTATTATTGTATGTTTCAAACCTATAACGATTAATTTCTAAAGTATAATCTTATAACTTAAATGAATTTATAGGTTTTTAATATAAAATAAAATTATATAAAAATATTATTTTACTTCTTACTAAAATAAAATATCATGCATCCTTCTCCACCAAAATTAATTGATATGACAAAGAACGATTTAGTCTCTGAGAAAATTTTAAGTTAAAATTGAGAAATAAATTTCCATGTAATATTTAAGATAAAAGAAACTAATCACAATATTCTTAATATTTGAAATATTAGATAAATTACTCTTTACATTTTTCACTATTAAAGAAGGTGGATTTTTCTTATTCCAATTCAATATTTATATTTTATAAAACGGTAACAATATTGTTATATATATCAAAATTGATGTTAGTACTAGTAGGATTTAGAATAATAGAAAATAAACAAAAGAAAATATATTTTTCGTATAAAATTGTTTCTATGAAAGATTAGTTACCTGGAAATGCTTAGAAAGTAGATTCTATGATTGAAGTTTGTTGGGTTGTTTCATGATGGATAACCACATATAAAAAAAATAACACATCAATAAGAGATACAATATAAAAAAATAACATCATCGTAAATCAAGTGATGGATTAAAAGTAAAATAACATTAATATACAAAGTTATTATCTAGAGATGGTATTTATGTATTACAATTATATTACAAATTAAGTAAACAATTACAGAAAGATAAATACTTTCACATTAAATGTTCAAATCTTTGTTTGTTATTTGTTATGCGAAGTAAATGTAAAAATGTCCTATTGCTTCAAATACGGAATTTGTTTTCATATATAGATTTCATTGTTAGAATTTCACCATCTTTAATCTTGATAGAACCAGGTTTTGGATAGCAAAACGACATTCCAATTAAGTAATCATTTTCATTTCCAGTTTCTTTTCCTATTCCGTATGTTAGATTTGAAGTAAATAAAACCCTCCCATCCTAAGTTATGTAAAAACATAAATAAAAAGGTTTTGCATCATTACGGTTAATTATTTTATAAATGTATAGAATTTATCATCAAAATTTTTTACTAATGAATATTTGAAACACAGTTTGATATAATTTTATCTACAAGATAAAAATTATATAGAAACATCAATAAATATCAAATATTACCTGTCCATATAGAGTAACATTAACAACACCAATGTGCATATAAACAGTGCCATATATAAGATAACCACCTTTTTTCATTGGGATGTTTGCTTTCTTGACATGAAGGGAGTCATTTTCATGATTTCTTGGGATCGTATACTCTGCCTATAGCAAATTGAGAAATTTATGTCACTCACTTACTAATGAAAAAAACAATGAATAATTTAATATTTTTGTAACTTATCATTTGTAAAGTATAGTAAATATTAAGTAAATAATCTACCTGGCAATCATGAATTAGTGCAAAACCATTTAATCTTACACAATAAGTTGAATCAAGTATATAGAACTTGAGAGGCACTAGGTGTTCATTCGAATCGACCCATCTTATTTTGTATCTTAGGAAAAGCTTTCTTGTTGGGCCACCGAAACCATTTCTTAATTTGCATTGTAAGTTATCTTGACAACAAAAGAGTCCTCCTTTATATTTTAGACAACAATTGACCATCAATGCCTATTGTCACATTGTAAAAGTCCTTTGAAAGATTCATAAGTTTACATCTACACTCTGTACAACCTTTTCTATCATGTGTGCCACGTGTATCAATAACCATGATGCTAAACAACCATTTTTCTTTAAACCCATGCTTTATTTTTGTAGGATTACCTACTTCAACTGTAAAAGGATTTGGAAGATTTGAGGGTGTTCCTTGTGATTCTCCTCCTAATCCCCAATAACGAGTATGGCCCAAGGTGAGTTATAACGGACTTACACTTGTGTGTGTGGTAAGAGTGAAACCCATGGCAATGGCTTTGCAAAGCAGTAGAGGCCACCATAAGTGCACAAACCCCTAAAACTTGACATTTCATACTAGTCCTAACAACTAAAAGTTCCTAACAACACACTCGTTGAATGACCCAATATGCTCACTCAGCAAGAAAACCACTGGAACTTACAAACTTAATTTTTTTTTCCAAAAGTTGCCTAGTGAGTATATTCTCGCCCAACGAATATCAAGTCAGTGAACTCTCTGACTTTGGCTTCGTCCAGCAAGAATAAGCTTGCCCTACGAATCTGCATAATTCTGTAGAACAAGATTCTATAGATTTATGCCATTTCAGCCTTGTAAAACTAGTTTAACACTAACCACAAAAACTCAAAACAACCAAACATCATATTATACATAATGCAATGACTCAAATAACCTCAAATGACATCTCAAGTCATGCATCATATCAGTATTCCAACATACAATCATAAAACAATTCAAAACTACTAATTTAACTCAACAGGACAAAATTCATCAGACAACTAAATTTCACAAAATAAATATCATACAAGACTACAATCAACGATTATGATTTGCCTATCACTTAAAATCAAATTAATAAGATCAGATTGCACTCAACTTTCCAAATGACTAAGTTGGTATTCCTGACACTATGATTGATTCGAAAACATGTTTAAACATTTGATTGAATACCAATTTGCTTAATTTGATCAACGACTCAGTCCATCAGTTCAAACCAATTTCAACCAAAGTCCAAACAGAAATTTAGCATACCAAGTGACCAGAATTCAAAAACACATTTAACTAACCAGATCCTAAAATTCATAATTTCATATCACCAACACCAAGTTCATTCAACAGGAAATCACCATAGAATTTCACTTGTTATACCATAATTCTAAACCAAAACAAGCACACATTCAACAAAATTCACCTTAGCAACTCCACATACCAATTTAATAATTTCAAACCAAATCAAACATGAAGCATCGATAACATCAAAAAGTGGTAGTTAGCTTCCCTTACCTTATAGAAGACCAAACCATTATAGAAAGCCTAAAATAGTTCCACACAAGCATAGGAAGTCTCATAAGCTCCTACGATTCATGGAAACACGATCACGACACACCGTTAAGACCACTTATCAACAAAAAATCTTATAAAAGTCTCAAACGTCACATGCATCCACAATAGACTCACATACAAAGGAATACAAAACCAACCAAAAGAGGAACAGAACACCAACTTACTTTATCTGAAAAATTGATCGGTCCAAATTGAGGAGCTCGTCGTCAGGACCAATCCTACAATCTCAGTTTTTCAATCAGAAGAACAAAGAATGAGAATTTCTAGAGAGAAGTCAAAGAATTATAAAAATATAGTTTCTAAAGGAATGATGTGTTTTAAAACTTGTTCATAACGCAACTATTTATACTAAAACTCTTTAATATTAAAATAATTGAGTCTCACTATTTTTAAACTATTATAAAATATTATTTTTTAGGTCTTTACAAAACTCAATAAAAGAGAAAAAAAATTTAAGCTAATTCAAATAAACTTTTCCGATATCTTCCAAGAAAAAAATTTCTCAAATAAAATACAATAAAATTAAGGTTTTTCTAGTATTTTTTGTTTTAGTTTTTTTAAAGTAAAAATTGTGATAAAATAATATTTAAAAAATTATCATAATAAAAAAAATTAACAATATATTGTTTTCAAGATAAGTTATTCTTTTTAACATTAAAAAAAACCTACTATACACGTAACATTTATTTTAAAAAAATACATAATATTATGTTTATATTATTTAGAGTGACATTTATTTTTAAAATATTATCATAGTGTGTGAAAATTTTCTACTTTAACATTTTAAACAAATACAACTAAGAAAATATTACCAAAATTATTAAATAATGTAGTGCATTAGGTATTGTTTCAAACTAAAACAAACATATAAACTGATGATAATAAAAATAATGAGGTAAGCTTTAGTAAATAATATTTGTCGAATTCATGTTCCTCGATCAATTCTAAGTCTTTCTATACTAATTCTCACTTTTCCTTTATTTTATTCAGTTTCCCTTCCACCAAGTGTACACATTTGTTTACTATTTCTTTGACTATTTTTTAACTACCATTAAACATTAATTCATTTAACAAATCTTCTTTCCAAATACTGGAATCTAAATCCTTATTAACAACAAGCTCAAAGTCGTAATTGTTTGTTATTTTCTATTTTTCCAAATACACTAAAAACCAAATCCTTTCCAAATATTACTATCAGAATATTTTTTCTTTAGAAGATGTTTAAGATATATGTTACTATAGGGTAAGAGCTGACTGATCAGGTATGATTATGTGTTGAGTAGAATGGAGCGAAGGGTTGGGGTACAAAAAATGTTTTGCAGCGGCACGACAATAATTGAGTAGAGTTAAAGCTAATTAATACGGTAATTGTTATTGATGAGTGATTAATGTTAGTATTAATGACCATTAAGAGTAATGAACACTTTTTTATAATTGAATTACTTTAGATATTTAAAAAAAAAAAAATTCTAACTTCAGCGTCATATTATCTTCTACAGGTCAATCTCCTCAAATTGATCGGTCATCCAGAACAGAATGAAAGTAAACATTCGTCCAGATAGGAGTGTTGCACATGAGTCCTCCTCATCCTAATCCAGCAGAAACAATATATAGTGAAAGATCATCATATTATTTCTATTTACTCCAAAAAAAAAACTAACCTATAACAAACAAATAAAGTTGAAAGAAAATGGTAATTTCTATATATATTTTGAAATGTGAACTGCGTCTGAAAAGAAGACGATTATGTATCTCTTCTTAATTATAAAAGATATCAATCTTCTTTCTTTAATAACTACACACAATATCATTATACGAAAGCCAAAGTTTGTTGTGATTAATTTAGTAATTGTGTTTGTAATTGAAAATGAAACCCACAATATAAAATCATATATATTCTCCATCATGCAAACATAATGGGTGATATTTAATTACTCATGACCCTCTCTTCTCAAGTCATGAGTGATATAATCATACTTCCATGCCAAAGTAGCAAATATTATATAGATGAATTCATTTGCATTGACTGCATAAAGTAAACCTTACCGGTTGGAAAATATCTCAAGAAGATTTTCCACACAAAAACTTCAATGCATTATTATCATGTGGAACATTTTTCTAACTCTCTAGCACTTCAAGAACTTATGGGATATGAGTTGGGTTTAAACAATGTTCTCTAAATTCAAACGTACATGTGAATTATATATATACATGGGTGAGATGAGTCATTTATCTAGAAGTCATATGTGACAGAGTTATCTTCTGATTGGCAACCGTACTAGTTTAGATCTAAGCTTTACGTCAGCTCTAAAAATATTAATATTTTTCTAGTATTAAAAGTGTCTTCAGAGAGATACGACAAAATGTTGAAAATTCATATGAATATCAAATGAATTCATCACATCAAGTTTGTAACATAAAATAACAAGTGGGAATTTAAGAACACAACATGCGAGACATGAATAGAAAATGTAACACGTATAAATTAGTCTCCAAGAGCTTTGGTAATGAAACAAATCCAGACACATTAATTAGCACAGAAGTTCAGGAAGAAGAGAGTTTGATGCATATCTGATGGTACCATTCTGGAAGAAAGTGATTGTTTTGAACTAAGAGCCTTGCAGATCACAGGTAATCATAAATTTAGCAAGCCATGTTTCACCTTTGTTACGTTAATTAATTCTCAATATGGAAAAAGGATTTTCGCTTTAAGAAACCATTTTGATTTCCTTTGTCACGGTTGATTAAGGTTGTGTCACTTGTTAGTTGAAAGTGGTATAAATTTTGTGAGATTGAGTTAGATTTAAAGTCTACTTTTTATCATAATATCATAACTCAGCTAGAACCTATATCTTAACAATGTTTATTAGATATATTGTTTCACGAATCATCCGTTAATATCTAATCTCATCTTCAAAAATATATATAGTTGAACAAAAAATAAACCTTCCTAAAGATGTTCTTGGGATTGTTTTCATCCATATCAGTAACCAGTGATTTTGTCATAGGTTGACCAGTTTCAATGGATTCTTCTGCTGCTGCTACTGCTACCTACACTGCAGTACCTGAAACAGATCCCCAGATAGAACACATAATTGACATTCCTAAAGAAATTCAGCCTGCACTGCATGAACAGTGTTGTGTTTACAAGGTTCCTCCAAATCTCAGAAAGTTGAATGAAGGGGAAGCCTATGAACCAATTTTGATCTCAATTGGCCCTTTTCACCACAACAAAAAACCAGAACTAGAGCCAATGCATAAACAGAAGCAAAGGTACTTTCTTTCCTTCTGGGAACGTGTGACAAACAAAAGGGCTTTGGCCAGTTACAAAATCTTCCTCAGTGACAACATTGAAACCATAAAACACAGGTATTCAGAGCCAACAAGCCTCAGCAAAGATGAGTTTGTGAACATGATCTTGTTAGACTCAGTCTTCATCATTGAGCTCTTTCTGAGAAAATCAAACATTTCTGAACAGAAAAATGATCACATATTCACCACAGCATGGATCTGCAAGAACATCCAGAGAGACCTGTTACTACTTGAAAACCAGCTTCCTTTTTTTCTCTTGGAAAATCTATACAAAAGTGTTAACAGGCTAAGCGATCTAAGCTTTCTTGAGCTTGCATTCAACTACTTTGAAGATTACTATCCACACACCTCAACACCAGACAAAAGAACCATTGTGAAGAACTTCTCATCTTGCAATCACTTCACTGACTTGGTAAGGCGTTTCTACCTTCCAGAAAAGGTTAATGCCAAGGATTGGATGCCATCCAAATACTTCACTCCTTGCAGCAAAAACGAATGTGTCCTCAAGACTGCAACAATGTTGAACGAAGCAGGAGTTAGCTTTGAGAAAGTGCACCATAAAGGTTTGCTAGACATAAAGTTTCAAAAGATTCAAGTTTTGAGCTGGTTTCTTTGCCTAGGTTGTCTACCATGTTTCACATGTGTAAAAGCCCGTTTCAGAATCCCTCAGTTAAAAGTGCTTCAAACAACAGAATGTGTGCTAAGGAACCTCATTGCCTTGGAGCAGTGTCACTACCCAGAAGAACCTTTCATGTGTAACTATGTTTCTCTGATTGATTCACTGATTCACACCAAAGAGGATGTTGAGTTGTTGGTGGACAAGGAAATCATTGAACACGAACTTGGCTGCCACGATGAATTGGCAACTATGATAAATGGTCTTTGCAAGCATGTGGTGGTGAATTGCAACTATTATGGCAAAGTCACAAGGAAACTCAATGATCACTACAACAGTTATTGGAAGCGTTATATGGGTATGTTAAGGTCGGTGTATTTCCGTGATCCTTGGAGACTGAGTTCAACTGTTGTAGGAGTTGTTATCTTCCTATTTGCCATTGTCAACTTTCTTCGTGTTACTGGTTTGTATCATCCAAAACGGTGATCTGTTTTTGATGTTGTGAACTGTAATGTAATCACTTCTTTTCATGTTGTAACACTGGTCAACAGATTATGAATTCATCTAGTTTTTTTTTTTTTTCATTCCATTGATTAAATTGGACTCTTACCTCATCATTTTTTGAGGAGAAATGTTAAATCAATAGCGTCAAATGTTAATTAAATTTTATAATCTAATGTTAGGTAAAATAAAATTAAATGGGATGTTTTATGAATAGGTAATTTGTTTAGAGTTTTTAGAATGCAAGGGTCATGATATTGTACAATAGTTGCGTCTTGATAGAAAAGTTTAAGGCTTGGAGATAAAAAAACAAAATAGTTTTTATAAATTGCAATATTTTGTTTACATAAAAATACAAGGAAGTGATACATTTATTTATTTCTAACAAAGTTAACTTGAGTATTTTGAGTGAGAAAAAAGCGAGAGTGAGAGTGGTTTATCTCAGAAAGTGAGTGCACTTGCTCAAGTTTACAATGGTGATCAACTATGACAATTAGAGTCTCAAGATGAAAACTATCATTGTCTTTAAGAAAATTGAGAGGTGGTTGATCATGAGAAAATTGTGAATAAGTTTGGTTTTGAGAAAATTGCAAGTGCAAAATCTTCGAAAGAAGTTTGGGACATTTTAGAGAAGACTTAGGGAATGACTGAGTGAAGCAAGTGAGTCTTCAAACACTCAAAGAAGAGATGTTAGAACAGACAATAAAAGAAGAATTTAACATGGTTCAACATAAAAATACTTGAGTATTGTATGCCTACCTCTACAATACATTTGGAAGTATATTTATTTGGTGTATCCTTCAAGCTTTACCGATGGTTGCTTATATAGTTAAATAGAGAACAACATCTCACAATACTAAGTTATGTGGAACTAAATTAAGCTTCACAATACTAATAATTCTCCCACTTGGAGTTTGATTTACATTATCACCTAATGTAATCACCTAATGTAGTTTCCTTCATCATCAATTATTCTTGAAGGCTAGTTAAGGAAAACAAAGCCTCAACTTATTTGTGGTGATAGTCTTGGTCAACATATTAACTGGATTCTTTACACCTAGAATCTTCGACAAAGACAAGTCTCCATCATTTATCAAGTTCATGATAAAATGATACTTCAATTCAATGTGCTTCATCTAGAAGGAAGAATTGGATTTTTAGGAAGATATTTAGCACTTTAACTATCACTGAATAATGGAGGTTCATCTTGTACTTTCCCTAATTATTTTATAAGGTTTTTCAACTATATAATCTCCTTTGCTGCTTCTAAGATAGCAACATACTCAGTTTTAATGGTTAAAAGCGAGACTCTTTCTTGAAGTTTAGACTTTCAACTAATAGTTATATCATCTAATGTTTCTTCTTATTTTACGATGATTACCTTAATAGTATGAGGAGACAAAAATGTTTCAATTGATCTAATATGGAATGAGAGAGATGTTAAAGTTTAGATAAAAATTGTTTCATCTAGTATGAGGAGTATTGGTAAAACCTGAAGAATTGATTTGATGATGCTGCAAGAAGTATTATTTGAAGAGAACATTAGAATTATTTAAAAAGCAACTTGCAGAACTTGAATGTAGTAGGAAAATCTTAAACCTTGTATTTTTAACTGGAATAATCGATTATGGACAAGCTATAATTGATTATCACTTGCATTTTGTACTAGAATAATCAATTATCATGAAGCAATAATCGATTATCACAAGTCATACTTGAATAATTGATTATCACTTCATATAATCGATTATCACTTTTTGAAAACCCTGTAACGGACTTGAATAATTGATTATCACTTACAATAATTGATTATTCGTGGCAGTTGGGACCTGACCTTTGGCATTCAGTTCAATTGGCTATATATTTGGCTTCTGTAAAATTCAGAGGCAACATTTTTCAACTGAGAAGCTTAATAGAACACTGTTTGTCAGAGGAAAGTTCTCAAAAGCTTTGTTCATTGTTCCTTTGCTTGGTCTCGTGAAAGGAGAGGCTCACGTATCGTGTGTCGATAGCCGGAGTAGACTCTCTACGAGTTAGCAAGGTGCTCTGCCTGGTCTCGTGAAAGGAGAAGCTCGCGAATCGTTGGTCGATTGCCAGAGCGATTCTCTTCGAGTTGTCAGAGTGGTCTTCTTCCGGTTCGCTCGTCGAAGGAAGGTTTTTTTATATTTTGTTCACTTATTGTAAATCCGTGAGATTGTTTTTAGTGGAATTGTTAATAACTTTTTACAGTGATTAACGACTGGACGTAGATTCTGTTGAATCGAACTAGTATAAAAATACTTGTGTGATTTTTCTATTCCCTACACTCATTTCATTTTACGCATATTAAGTGCTTGATAAATTTTCTTAAAGAAAATTGATTTGCGAAAAAGGACCAACTTGTTTGTTAAAAGTGACTGAACACGCTTATACGCTCTCTAAGTTTTTAATTCCGCTGCGTTATACTCTTCGAACCATACCCCTCCGATACCTACACATTTTGTATTCCCTTTTCTTTTAAAAATTGTAGTGTTTTAATTTGTATATATAATTTTCTATATTTGTCGTTCATAATCTGAAGGATGATTAAAATATAATAATTATATTTATATCTATTTCTCATGTACTTGTTTAATATAACATTCATTTATTAGTAGGTTTGTACTAATAAAAATTACAATAAATACACTTTTATTTTTCTTAGGTTTAATACCTATTTTGGTCCCTCTTTTCAGGGGGTTTGTTCAAAGTGGTCCTTCCTTTTTTAAAAAGTTCACTAAAGTTCTACTTTTTGCAAAAACTGTGCAATTTAGTCCTTTTTGCTAACGGCGTTAATTCTGCTAAAGGCAAAACTGCCAGCTGGCAAATATTTGATGACTTGTACAAATAAAATTCTTTGTAATCCTCATATTGGTTTAAAAATGTTTATTGTGGTCCTCGTGTTGGTTTAAAAATGTTTATTGTGGTCCCCTTTTACTAAAAAAAATGTATCAGTAAACTAAAGAAATCTAATGTCTCACATGTTCTGCGGAGCCAAAATCATCATGTCATCTTAGAAAGGTAAGCCATTTGTACATTGTTTAATACATGTTAAAGATTTCACGTGTGATCTAGTAATCCATGCGCTAACCTTTTGGGAAACTACAATCACAATAATTTGAAGTTTATCAGTGTAGTTTCACGTGTTATATCAGTAAGTGTGGAGATGTGAAAAAAGAACTCATCAGTTTTGGATTGCAACACATGAAATTTTAGCTGCTTTTAGAGAAAACCACAAAAATTTCCACAAGAGCATTTTTCATTGACAAATTTGTGAAGTCGCTTCCTGTCTCTAAGTAGTTGAGCACTTGATCGAGCATTCCAGCATGGTTGCATGCTGTTAAAATACCCACAATAAACATTTTTAAAGGGGGACCACAATAAACATTTTTAAACCAACATGAAGGACACAATAAACATTTTTAAACCAATATGAGGACTACAACGAATTTTATTTGTACAAGTCATCAAATATTTGCCAGCTGGCCGTTTTGCCGTTAACAAAAGACTAATTTACACAGTTTTTACAAAATGTAGGACTTTAATAAAGTTTTTAAAAAAAGAGGATCACTTTGAACGAACCCTCCGAAAAAAGAGACCAAAATAGATATTAAACATTTTTCTTATTTACTCACACCGCCTCAATCATAAAATGACCGCCTCAATAATAAAATGATTCATCTATTGAGTATTTATTCACTTTCTTCTTTTATAATTTAAATTATATAGAGAAATTACAATTTTGAGAACCTTTAATGTAAGGACTAGGTTATACAAAACTTTCAAGATTCATATCGACTATTAAATCTTAAAAGAATTTAATTTAATACTTAAATATTCATGATTTTTTCATTGCTTTGATCTTAGTATTTCCATGATTTTCTAAGCCTCTTAGAAACATGTTAAAATGGAACTAGGTTTGAATATTTATTATACTTATTATGAGAGACCTAAAAGAAAAAAAGTGAAAGCTTTACCTAATCCCGTGTCCCAGCTACAGTGTAAAAAAGTCATGAACTTTGAAAATAGAGACAAAGCAGCACATAGCATGTTACCCCACCCAAAAGACAAAACATAGTAACACTGCACATTCTCAGCACATTCATTTTCTCTAGAAGTCTCTCTCAATTCACCATTTTTAAACCATAATTTTGAAATTGAACACATGTGATGATGAATTCTTGTATCTAAGGAAGAAAAACTTAAACTCTTTCATAATGTTTAACAGATCTTTGAATGAATACAAATGAGCAAAGTGAACTAAAGTTGTTAAATCAGTCAATAAATAGTAAGAAAATAGCATGTGGGAAAGACCACATCTTAGGAAAATTGTAAATGTTGGACCACTCACACTTGTGCCAACATTAACAACAATTAAGCAGCATTAATATGAGTTACTATAATTAAACATTCCCATTTTGTTAAAAACAAATGCACATGCATCATTGAAAACAGACAAAAACTGCATAACAGCTCACATACCAAGGTAGCAGAGTCTGAAAGTTACTGGAAGGTGTTACTCCTATCTTTTTAGGCCTTGCAAGCTGTAACACACCAGTCAAACACTTTCTATTCGAGTTTACCAGAACCACCTAGGTTTGTGTTTTATCTCTAGTTGGCCTCATTTGACAAAGGAAATAGATTTGTGTTACCATGCTTGTTATGATTATGAAACATTTATGTCTTTCCACTGGTGTTTGATGTATGTTTCAAGTTCAACTTTCTTGTTATTTTTCTCACCAAATTACAGTTTTTCATGTTATCTCAAATGCATGTGATATGCAGGCCACTTTGAAACCTGAAAGCATCCAAGGAATTCAGACCAAAATCAAGGTTTAACCTCGGTTTTTCTTGCTGTCAGAAAGAGAAAGTTGTGTTTCAATGACTTCTGCTTCTACTTTTACTGCTTTACCTGAAAATAAACCTCAGATTCAGCACATAGTTAACATTCCTGAACAGATTGAGCCTGAGATGCATGATCAATGTTGCATCTACAAGGTTCCTCACCATCTCCATAAACTGAATGTGGAAGCCTATACACCATATTTCATCTCAATAGGCCCTCTTCACCATGAAAAGCCAGAGCTGAAGCAGGAAAAACTGAAGCAAAGGTATTTTCATGCCTTCTGGAAACGTTTATCTCAGAGGCAGTGTTTAGCTTTGTCAAAGTATAAAGTCTTCCTTGAAGAGAACAAAGAAAAGATAGGGAACTCTTACTCCGAGCCAGAACTCCACAAGAATGATAATTTTGTGGACATGATCCTGTTAGACTCAGTCTTCATCATGGAACTGTTTCTGAGAAAAGCAAACAAATCTGAACAGAAGAATGATTTGATGTTCACCACATCATGGATTTGCAAGATGACTCAACGTGACTTGTCACTGTTAGAAAACCAGCTTCCCATGTTTGTGTTGGAGGAGTTGCACACAAGGGTCATCCTTGGAGATAATGGCAGCAAGGAAAGCTGTCTCAAGTTCACTGAACTTGCCTTTAACTACTTTGAAGACTATTATCCACACAAATCAATTCAAAAGGTGGAGATGATCAAGAATTATGAATCTTGCTTAAACTTCACTGATTTGATCAGATACACTTACCTTCCCAGACAAATCCAGGTTAATAAGAACTCATCACAACATTTCACTCCTTGTGCTGTGGAATGTGTTCTGAGGACTGCAACAAAGTTGGATGAAGCAGGTGTTAGTTTTGAAACTGTTGAAGGTAGGAACTATTTGGATATAAAGTTTGAGAAATCTCCAATTCTGAGCTGGTTCTTGTGTTTTGGTTGCTTACCATTCACTAAATGTTTCAAATCTCGTTTGCAAATACCCCATTTGAAGGTAGACCAGGTGACAGAATGTATACTAAGAAACCTCATTGCTTTGGAGCAGTGCCATTATTCAGACCAGCCTTTCATATGCAACTATGTGAATCTAATTGACTCCTTAATTCACACTCAGGATGATGTAGAGCTTTTGGTGGACAGTGAAATAATTGTGCATGAACTTGGCAGCCACAATGAGTTAGCAACTATGATAAATGGTCTTTGCAGACATGTTGTTGTGACTTCAAATTATTATGGCAGAATCACAAGGGAACTCAATGAACACTACAACTGCGGTTGGAAACACTACATGGGTATGCTGAAGTCTGTATACTTCCGTGACCCTTGGAGATTCAGTTCAACCATAGTGGGAATTGCTGTGTTCTTGTTTGCTGTTTTAAACTTTCTAAGGGTCATTGGTGTGCTTCGACCAAAATATTAAAATTGATATGATCTTAGAATTTTCCCACACAAATGCTAACAACTGAAATTGAAAGATGGGCATGCTTGTTTTTTATCATACTATCAAACTATCAATAATGTGTTCCAACTATGAGATCGATTTCTTTTTCCACGGTTAACCGATTAGATTTCTGCAAATGTTATAAATGCAAACAGTTGGAGTGCACTCCTCCCTGTGAAGTGTGAACAGGGGAATCGCGTGAAACACGATTTGGGATTTTGATATATTAAAAGTAAGTTTGTGTTGACTCAGAAATATTAAATCACTGTGACAGAGTGTCAAAGTCCTACTTGTTTATTTACTCAGTGGTTGAATTTCTTTTAAATTACTGATTTAGATGGTTTCTCTTTTCAAAATTATGTAGTGACCATAATACCAAATAGATATTTAGATCTATTTTATATTATATATTTTATGAATAATAATGTGTGTGTGAGAGATGTTTTTCAATTAATTTAGGATAATCATAATACCTAATAAATATTTAGATCTATTTTACATTATATATTTTATGAATATTATTACACCCAACAAATTTTTATGCACATTTTCTATTTTATTTTATCTTTTAATTTATTTTTCCAAATACAAAATTAATTTTTTTAATGAACAAGATATTTCTAAAAGTGGACTATTAATTAGTACAAAGTGTGAAAAAATATTTTTCTTATTTATCTTTCAATTTCACTTTTTCTTTTTGAATACAAAAATTTACTTATGAAAAATGTTGTTCTATATCACTTGCACAAGTTGACAATCAATTTTTTTTTTATCTTTAGAAAAGTTAAATTTAAAATGTATGTAAAAAACTTTTGGGTATCAAAATAATAATACTCTCTTTTTTTAATTAATGAGTACATTAATGAGTACATCACGTTGAAAAGTGAGTTCTAAGCTTATGCACTACAAAAAAAAATATCAAAAATTTTATCAAGTTTTTTTCACCTATGAGTTTAATTTTGAATTCTGATATATTAATAATTTTTATAATTAATTATGTGTCACTATTTTATTGATTTATTTGAATTTTTTTTAAAAAAACATTTAAAACAGATCAATCATTAACCACCACATGTTATCAGCTAAATATATTTTATACGATTGAGAAAATGTTAAAAAAAACATGGTTAATAAATAATTTTCGACAATTTTAAGTGTAATCATTGTGAAAATTCTTAAAAGCTAATGTAATTTTTGAAAGTTTTTAAAAACGGTCCCTTACGAGAGTTTATGAAAACCGCCTATATTGGATTTTGGAAATAATTATATTATTAACAACATTTTAATAATGGATTATATATCACTATTTCATTGGTACATATATTTAAAATGAAGTTAAGTTGTAAAAAATTATAAAAAAGAAAAGTTGTTAAAAAAATATTTTTCTCTCATTATAAAGAACCGAAAAACTCTTGATGTATAAAAACGACTTGGATTGAATTTCGAAGACAACAACAAACATATATGCTTATTACATTGGTACCAAAGGAACGACTCGATGAAGCATATTAAAGCCTCTCACACAACAATCCAAAAACACAACATTACATTCTGAGAAGATTAAAGTTCCACACACAGCAATACCAAATCGATAAGTTTGAAACGATTTCATTAAATTTGATCTTATGAAAACAAAAAAAAAAAGTGTTTCATGTTGATACGACTTTTAATTCAAATACAATGTAATCGTTTCAAACTGTCACAAACTTGAAAGTTTTTACAAAAGTTGAAAGCAAAAGACACACATTGAAAAGAAAAAGTGCAATAATAATAATCCAAAAGCTTACGTTTTGAAGAGAGCACGAAGAGCTCGTAGGAATTGGAAGACAGCAAAGATGAGCACAGCAATCCCGACAACAGTAGAACTTGCTCTCCAAAGGTCTCTGAAGTACACCAACCTCAACGATGCCATGGTGTGGTACCATTTGTTCTTGTAATGATCGTTCAAACCTTTTATGGTGTCATAGTAGCAGGTTGAGTTTGTCACAACATGTTTGCACAAACCATTCACAAGAGATGCTACTTCCTTGTGACTCCCCAATTCATGAACAATCACTTCCTTTTCAACCAGCAACTCCACATCAAGCTGAGTGTGTATAAGAGAGTCGATGAGATTGACATAGTTGCAAATGTAAGGCTTATCAGGATAGTGGCACTGCTCAAAGGCAATCAGGTTCCTGAACAGACATTCTGTGTTGTGGTCCACCTTCAACTGGGGTATCCTAAAACGTGCCTTGAAGTGGTTCAAGCATTGCAGACAACCTAAACAAAGACACAGACTCAGAATTTGTTTCTTCTCGAAGGTTACGTCTAGTAGCTTTCTCTTCCCACCACCTTTCTCGAAGTACTCTCCCGAGTCTTGCAACTTTGTTGCAGTTCTTGGAACATGATCAGAAGCTTGCCCTTTTGTTTCATCAGTGGGAAGGTAAGAGAACCTTATCAGATCAGTGAAGTGTTCTGGTTTCAGATCCTTAAAGCTGCTACCTTTGCTCTTTGCTTTACAAGGTTCCTTGGAGCAACAGAAATTTCCTTTCTTGGTTTCTTGGTTATTAGAAAAAAGCCACATCTGAGGGTCATAGAATGCAAAGTACTCGAACGCAAGATCGACAAAGCCAGTGTGTTCTTTCTTACAATCTGGGACAACCTTTTCGTAGAGTTCCAACAAAACAAAAAAGGGTATTTGATTTTCCAGAAGGATCAAGTCCCTGGCGATGTCACGAGCGAGCCAGGACTGTTTCATGATGAGATCATCATCAAACGATTTTGATTTCGACTCATAGTTTCTCAAGAAAAGCTCCATGATGAACACAGCATCCAACAGCATCATGGCTACGAATTTCTCTGTGGACAATGTGAACTTCTCCGAATAGCATCGTCGAATCTCTTGTTCTTTGTTCTGGAGGTAGTGCTCGAAGCTCTTCATAATGGCTTGTCCGTTTGAGACACGATCCAAGAAGAATAGATAGTATCTCAGCTTGTGTTCTTGCATTGTTTTGAGGTTTACACCTTCGAAGTGAATTGGGCCTATTGAGATGCAGTAAGGAGTGTATGCATCCTTGTTCACTTCTCGGAGATTGAATGGAACCTTGTAGATGCTACGCTCAGACAACCTTAGCTTTTCTGGGACTCCAATGTCGATCACGTGTTTTACCAGCTCAAGAGATTTGGGTTCATGTGACGAAGAACCAGAATGCACGCCCATTGTTGCAGCAACCCAGTTTCAATTTCCTTAGAATCTGCAGACACATGAGTTTAGTACATACACAGGAACAAGAACCAAAGTACGAAGCAATCATCGTACAGTGAAAGTCATTTGTCTTCAATCAAAGTTTCAACCATACAGCATACGGCAACACGCGAATTCGTAAATGACTCCACCTAACCCCAAAGAAAGCGTTTATTTTTTATTTTTTATTTTTTATTTTTTTAGTCTCCTTAAGTAAATTTATTTAATACTCTTTTTTAATAATATATTATACTTTTAAATTAAAAATAATTAAAATAATATTATTTGTCACATAAAATTAACTTTAACACTCTTGAAAAATAGAAACTAAAACCAAATATCTTTTAAAGTATAAAAAAGTAAACAATATCATAATTTTTACGAAAGATTATTTCTTAAGCAGGGCAAAAGGCATATTTATGTATCACCACCCTAACACTCAATATATATGGTTACCTTATCTTCCTATATAATAAATATTTTTGTCTGTATTAAGAATAAATGAGAAGTAAACCTACATTTGTGACTACACAACACACCATTTAATCATCTTCTAAGTTATATTCAATATATATAAAAATTATTTAACAATTTAAAGGATTTCTATTAAGATATTAGTAAACTATAGTACAAAATATTAAAAATTGGAAAATCATATATATAGTACACATTCAAGATATGTAACCATAGCTCTCCATTCAAGGTTCCATTTTTTAGGTTTAAATTTGACCTAGATTTTGTTTATCCCATGCAAGGTAACCCAATATTAAAAAAATGATTTTTTTTTTATTTTTTATTTTTTAGAATAACACTGACTTCGTTCTATTATATAACGCATGAATAGGAAGAAAAATATGTAAATATGTTTTAACTATTGTAGCTATAATACAACCATGATTAAAACACCAAAATAGACAGACAAAAAATGGAGACAGCTTGAGAAATTGGAAATTTTTTCCCTTGAAAGGGTGACTCCATTTCTCTCTCATTTTATGTTGGCCAAAGAGGTTGACTCAGAAAGACTTGATGCAACTTCATTGAATTTATGAGTGATATACAGCTGTGAGGCAATGCAGTGAATTTTATATCAGATGACAGATGAAAGAAGGATGAGCAAAAGAAATGTTATGACTATCATAAATGATCTGCATTGTATATTACTTTGTTTACAGCAAATTTATCATATCTTATACATGAGACTATGATCTAATTCTTCAAACTTTTAAACGTGCTGAAAACTTTAGAGATTTTAATAAGGTGGAAGATAACGTTAGGTTCTTCGATCACTAGTGAAAAAAGAAGTTTTCATGAGAGTTTATTATGGTAAAATCTATTTCTTACAAATCATGAAATCATGCTTTAATAATTGATAAAACTTTTCTTTGTGTAGACAGAACTATTTTAGACTTTAAATTATATTTATTTATTTTTAAAATTTATGAATTAAAAATATATCAAAATTTAGAACTAGGATGAATCCAACTTACAAAATAAATACATTTAAGCTATCTATACAAAATATTAAAAAGAAAACAATAAGAAACATTAAGCTTTTCGTCCACTAACATGTTATGGAAAAACGTTTTGAGGAAATTAATTGCATATGCAAGGTATTAATTATTATATGGATATGATGTTTCTACACTTTTCCTTTCCATCTTGTTGGTGGATGATGAGTCAATGTTATGTTTCTGCTGATAATTGCCCATTTTTTTTTTGTCTTTCATACATTAATTTTCAATCAATTAATAATATAAAATTAACGTACAGATTAAATTCTTAATTGAAAATAGTCTTTTAGGAACAGAGTTTAATTAAAATAATGTTTCATTTTATCGGACTCCAAACATATATACGGTAGACATTAAACTTAATTTAATCTAATAAATCTAATTTTTAAGATAAAGTTTATATTCACTTATATTATATGAATGAACTTTATTTATAGTAGATATGAAATTTTTAACAAAATATATATATATATATATATATATATATATATATATATATATATAATTTAATATGAATGGACCAAAAGCTTGCTATAATAATGAATCAAACTAAAAATTTATATATTAAATATATTTCTTTAAAGTATGACCAATTTGTTTTTCATACAAAGACGTGACGCATCTATAATAGATCAGCATCGACGTCATCTACATTAGAAAAATATCATCACAAACTATTTCACATATGATAAAGTTGGAAATGTTCATCATTTTCCTATTCAAAGTATTAAAGTATAGTGTTAAAATTTTATATAAATTAGTATAATTCTAGTTTTGTTTAATATTTTTACTTTTAATTTTCCAAACATTATTGACTCTCTAGTTGGTACAACAGAAAATATCACTTTAATAATCTGAGATAAAATGAAGAAAAAGCTTTATCTCCTTTTTCTTTCACTCTCTAAAAAAAATCATCAATAATATTATGTTTTCCATATACTTTAAAGTCCTCAATCATTTTTAAATAATTGTTTGAAGAAGCTACCAAACAAAAACATGCATTGATTATTGAATAAAGTGGCATGAAGTCTTCATCAGTTTCCCCTTTTGGCCAACATAAAAGGCCACACTCACACTCACAAAACATGAACATGGACAAAGGTGGCTGCTACTGAAGAAGAACAGAAAACCTCAAACTCTTCAAATAATTTCTCCACTCAAACAGGTTCTCAAGTTTTCCAGTTTTTAGTTTATCTTTTCAAGTTTTAGTCACAGTTTCTGCTGTGTTCTTTCCCTTTGGTGATATCTTGCATATTATGTATTTGCATGATCTTTGAGATGCATCAATTACTGGATATATTTTTTAGGAGTGTCAAATGACAATATAAGAAAAATAGAGTGCAAACATATCACCAGCCATAGTTATTATGTCTTTTGATAATAAATTTGTGTATAACATAAAAACGAGAAGTCTATCAATTTTATTTTTTTTACCTGGGTCTTGGTGAAATTTACAACGTTTTAAAAATACATAATTAAGGACTACATTAAAGGAAATAATTTATAAATTCATTTAAAAAATTTCAAATAATTGTGAGACTAATCCAGTAGTTTAATTTAATCCTTTAAACAATGATTATAATGCAGACAACAGAAGCTTGGTTTTTCCATTTTGATAAAAAGCAAGTTGAGCTGAAGCTGGTTTCTGCAACAATGGCAAATGCTTACAAAACCTGTGGTTCTTCACTGTCTGAAACCGAATTTGAGATGGTGAAACACATCATCGACATGCCAGAGCTGGAGGAGCTAAGGTTGTCCGAGTGCAGCATCTACAAGGTTCCTTACAATCTCCGAAAGGTGAACGAGGATGCGTACACTCCTGAGTGGATCTCAATTGGCCCAATTCATCTCACCAAACACCAACTCCAGCCAATGCAAGAGCACAAGAAAAGTTACTTCCACTTCTTCTGGGAACGTGTCTCAAACGAACAAGCCATGAAGAGCTTCAAGCAATACCTCCAAGAAAAGGAAGAAAACATCAGAGAATGTTATGCAGATAAATTCCCTGACATCTCCAGAGAGAAGTTCGTCGACATGATGCTGCTCGATGCAGTGTTCATCATGGAACTCTTGCTGAGGAACTGTCACTGGAAATCTGAGAGATCCAAGCACGAGCACGATTACAAGCAGACCAAATCTTTTAGGGTGAAACACAGTGATGATCTCATCTTGACACAGTCATGGCTCAGCAAGAACATCACAAGGGACTTGATCTTGTTGGAGAATCAGATACCCTTTTTTGTGCTTCAGAGACTCTACGACACTGTTGTCCCTGGTGACAGCAAGAAGGATGAACACAATGCAGGGTTTGTTGATCTTGCCATCGAGTACTTTGCATTCTATGACACCCAGATGTCTTCTTCTGATGAAACCAAACGTGTTCTTGACAAAAACCAGTCAAGGAAAAACTACTTCAGTGGCTCACTCCGAAGTTCCAAGAAACATTCTAAGTCAAAGAACAAAGATAGATGCAACAAGAGCACTAAACACTTCACTGATCTGATAAGGTATGATTCAACTGACATTTTGATGTTTTAAATTTGTCTATATTTTCTGTTTGTGTGGGTGCTATAACTAGCATGTGATGAGATGATGTTGTCCACCAATTTTTTGAAGGTACTTTTACCTTCCAACAGATTGGGGTCGCAGAAATGATTGTGCACTTCATGTGTTAAGAACGGCAACAAAGTTGCAAGAATCAGGAGTGAGCTTTGAGAAGCATATGAACAGAAGGTTGCTAGACATAACTTTTGAGAAGAAGCCATTTCTGAGTTCCTTTCTTTGCTTAGGTTGCTTGCCATACTTGAACCACTTCAAGGCACGTTTTAGGATCCCCCAGTTGAAGGTGGATCACACAACTGAATGTGTGCTGAGGAACCTGATTGCCTTTGAGCAGTGCCACTATCCTGATAAGCCTTACATTTGCAATTATGTCAATCTCATCGACTCTCTTATACACACTCAGCTTGATGTGGAGTTGCTGGTTGAAAAGGAAGTGATCGTGCATGAGTTGGGGAGTGATAAGGAAGTGGCAACCCTTGTCAACAGTCTGAGCAAACATGTTGTGACAAACTCAACGTGTTACTTTGAGACTATCAATGAACTGAACAAGCATTACCAGAATGTTTGGAACCGCACCATGGCAGCTCTTTGGTTGGTTTACTTCAGAGACCCTTGGAGAGCAAGTTCCACTTTGGTAGGCATTGCTTTCATTGTTTTCGCTGTTTTCCAGTTCGTACGTGCTATTCGTTCACTGTTTGGGAGATAAAACACATAAGATATATGCAGCTTCTTAAGTGTTATTTTTGCTGTTTCATGGTTCATCGTATGAAGGACATATACATATGTTGTTTTCTTCATATTCAACTATGACATGAGGTGATGAAATAAACAGTGTTAATTGGGAATGTGCAATGCAACAAACAATGCAATGACTCTTGAAGTATGTTATGAAGCTACATGTAAACTATATTATGCTACTTTACTAAGAGAAAATGCATTAGTAGTTATGTAGGTTTTTTCGAGCGATATTCGAAATTCAGGACAAATAACTTGTAAATGAATGAATATAAGAGATTATCATATTTTTAAGAATTGTAATTTTAATCATATTTACTTTTGCAAAACTCATCTAGAATTCAAAGTGAAATTTGTATTTTTTTATATATTATAAATTTATTTTCTTTTTTTAGTCAATATAAAATTTTTAATAATATATATATATATATATGGAATTAAATACAAATAAATAAATACTCTAATATATTAATAATAGATCATGTGTCAGTATTTTATTCATCTGGTTATTTAAAACGAATCAATAATAAACTATTATATATAATTTATAAAAATATTGATAAAAAAATCATTTTTTAATAAGTAATGGCTCAATTGTTAATACAATAGAATCATTAAACATCAAACAATAAATATTGATAAAATAGGTTTTAATAGAATTTAATATTTTTTAAGAAGTAAACTAATCTATTTTAACAAGTTTGTAATGATGAGATTTTAATTATAAACTCGTTTTATCTATATGTTCAACAAATATTGTCAAAATCCAAAAGTAATAAATTTATTTTTTTTATTTATGTATATTATTTATTTACCTATTTTGTAAGTAAGATTTCTAATTTACCTTAAACTTTTAACCATAGACATTGTTAAAAATGCTTGTACATATTTTGGAAACGTTATCATGAATAAACATGCTTGGACTATTTTTATTTGACTTGTTGTGTCTCATTTTTTATATGTTTTTAGTATAATTTCTTTCTATCTATTTCTTCTTTCTCAATCGGCATAACTTATTATATTATCTATCTTTTTTTTTCCTTTCTTCTCTTTTTCTCTTCTACCTTATATATTCATTTTGCAAAAGAACATCGTTTTAATTCTCTATCATAGACTTTATTTAGCTAATAATAAAACAGTTAGGTAATACTGAAATAATTAGTAATTAGTTGTTCAAACATTAGTTAGCCTAACAGTAAAAAAAAAAAAAAGTGGATAATGTTTTTATCAAATAAAAATTGGGTAATTTATACATGTGAATTTAAATCCATTTACTGAGAGACAAAAACAAAAGTTGTTGATAGACAGAGCTAATAGTCCAAAATGTTGTTGCTTTTTATGAGTGGAAATGTCACGATCTTGAATTAAAATCTAAGGGTTTAACTTTTGTAGCTTTGTCTATTTTCCAAAGTTGATCCATTATTTTTTGCTTTACAGATATCTTACATTTGCACCACATAAATCTTTCAACTTTTGATGAAGTGGGTGCTAAAATAATCTATATGGTAATAAAGTAGAAATGGATGAAAGGTATTGATCAAATAAAATTACGTAAAGAACTTAGATATGATGGAAAAAATAATCTTAAATGGAATTGATAGGATATATATATATATATATATATATATATATATATATATATATATATGAAGAATTTCCATCTTTAACCACTCCCTACTAAATTATTGATAATTTTTTAATGATTTGTTAACAATTTTGTTAACTTCTAATAAAAATAAAACGGTTAGGTGCTAGGTAGACTTTAAACTCAAGAAGTCTTAACAACTTGTTAACAATTATTTATATTTAGCAAAAAAAAGTTTAAGTTTAAATAAAAAGTCTTAATTCTTTTTTTGTGTTTCTCGCACTTTGTGCCTCTTACACTGACGATAAATCTTTGTTCTCGTCAGTGTCCGAATGTTACAAAGACCATTTTTATGTCAATTATTTTGGATGTTTTTTTATGTGGAAATATATTCGTCATATGTAATTTTTTTTTGTTGAAAAATTCTATAGATTTGACACAAATGCACCAATATATTAGGTATTGACATTTTATGTGAAATGAACATATGATGGGTGGTTTCATGTCATAGTTTTGGTAAAAGGTTTTCACATTATATGACGTAGCGAAAAAATATATAATAGCATGTTTAGCTTACTATGATGTATTTTGGATTAACTAGAATGTTCAACTTACAAAGATATACTTTTGATTAATATATTCGGCTACTATGATGTACTTTTGTTTACCTATCATAGTATCTTCGTCTTTTATGTCTCTTCGCTTATCATAATATATCTAATTTTCTATGACATACATTCGTTCACCTGTCATAATATGTATTTTTTACCATTAAGCTACTATTATAGAAATGTCATGTACATCATAAAAATGTTGTTTTAAAGGTTTTCCATGTTTTACCATCTTATTCATTCAATGTTTCTAAAAATCAACAAATTTAGCAGAATAAATAATCTATGGAATTCATTTCATACATTCAATTGTCCAATAATATTTAAAACATTAATTATACATATACAATATAAATATTGTCCAAAAGATTGTAAAATGACATTACATTATACATAAACCTACATATTAAACTGTCAAGTTTCTACAAGCTACTAACACTTAAAAGAAAAGTTCATTTAGTACATAATTACTACAATTTTAAGGCCTTCGTGAACTTAATAAGTCGTCATAGAATCTCTTTTTTCTGGTAGTTTGATGTAAAAAAGTCTATGATTAATAAAATAAGTTATAATAAAGTTAACATTTCTAATCTTGTCTCGATTTGGTTGGCTGCATTTGAAATATAGAATTTTGATAAAGTTGAAGAATAATTGGTGGAAGCCTAACCTAGAAATGAGATTGGGATACATCCTAAAAAAAAAGATTGAACTGTTCTATCAAAGTTATTCAATATCATTTAAAACTTCTTTTTCAATAAAAGGAAATTAGATGCAGAAAAGTTTATCCGTAAGTTTCCCAGTAACATTGTTTCAAGTGTGAGGGTCGGGATCAACGGTCTGATGTCTTATAGCTTACAAAAGGAGTTTAAATATTGCATGTTATCGTTCGTCCATGTCTCGTTTGTTACGCTTGGAGGTTACTTACGTAAGGTACTTTAATGCCAAAATTAGTAAAGTTTCGACAATTCAAGCATTAATGATACAATAAATGCAAAATCACCTAATTTATTATGTCATACCCATATTCGTATATTTCGGTATAAATCATTGACTAGTGACAACCTAAGCCCAATTAGTAAGTAATTACATTTTACCTTAAATTTTTCATCATTAGAGATAATTTATTGCATGATCATTAGGTTGGATTTCATGATTACCTAGTCATGATTAACTTGATTTTCTGTCTAACTAATTATTGATTGTCTGCTCTTTTTATAACTTAACGATCATACAGTATAAGTATAATCTCTAACTCTCAAACACAAGATTTATCGTTCTTTGTGTGCCCTTACACATACATCGTAGGCAAAATACAACAATCGAGAACACAACCAAAATTAAACCTCAAAATCGAAAATATAAATAAAACAAAAAACAGATGCAAAAGATAAGAGGTAAAAAAATCACACCCTAAAATGATTGGCACAAATATTGAGAGTCTTGTTAGTAAGCTTGTGCTTCACAAAAAATATCAATATTATTCATTTCTCCTTTTTTTATAAAAATATCTGCTAACAGTCTTACGACATTGATGGTCACACAAAATAATTGTCATGTTTTTATGTTTTTCCATGAAATTTCTTTTTCAATTACATGTTCACTCTCTTCTCCGAAAGTGTCATCCATTAACATTCTGTCTTTTAATTAATAAGGCAGTTAGCAATTATTGTCAATCACAATTTTGTTATGGCTATCAATATATACTTTTGAAAAAGAAAAACAATTGATCAATCTTGATTTTTTTTATAATTTTTTCACACCAACCACATTTTATTTAAATAAATTAAAAATAGTATCAGATTCGGCCAATAGTATATTATACAAACACAAAATTGAAGGAGTCAAATTTTTTATATAAAAAAAGTTATTGGAATGAAATTTCTTTATATTCAAATCTCTTACATTTATTTTATGATTTTAATCATTAAATTTGACTTAATTATATTTTAAGTTTTAAAATTTTGAAAATTTTATGTATTTTTATTTTAATTTTTATTAATTATTTTTAATATCCTACTAAGTCAATTAATTTTTTTACTAATTGGATGACATAATTGTCATCTTATCATCTTATTTTATAGTCTTCACTTATTAAAATTTCGAAGTTTTGTAATTTATATAAAACAATATTATGGTAACTGTAAAATAATAAATATTTTTTGTTAATTTAATATTAATTTACAATAATTATAAAAGTCTATATTTTTTAACATATAAAGACATGGAAGTAAGATATTATAACAAGATAATAATCCATAATTCAATTAGCACTAAAAAATTAATCCATAATTTATTTTTTAATATATAAATAATGAAACAAAATGTAAATAAAGTTAAATGTAAACTATAAATTTAATATTGTTAAAAATATTTAATAAAAATATTAATTTAAAATAAATATCATTATATATCTTATAAAAAAATTAGTCTTAATTTGAGAGAAATGAAATTGCTATAATTTAAAAGAAAATTAAAATTAAAATAAGACAAAATACAAATAAAATGATCAAATTAAGATTTTTCAACTGACATTTTTTCTAACAATAACATGTAACACTTTCATTGTCATGTCATATTATTTCTCTTACCTGACTTGATTATCATTTAACAGAGTAACAAATTTTTTAAAGAAAAAATTAAAAGAAATTATAAATTAATTTACGATATTAAGTTAACATAGTTAATTTTATAAAAAATAACAAATTACATCACACTTTTTAGATTGAGTATTGAAAAAGAATAATAATACTTTGATAACAATTTTTAACAATATTTTAACATTATCTAGATTCAAAATTATTTTACAATCAATAATAATAATCATAAATATCATGAACTAATTATAATACATAAATAATATTAAAATATTATAAAAACAATATTATCAAAATATTATTATTCATTAAAAAAAATCAATTAATATTGGACTATCCGACAATTCTATCCCAAATATATTTGATGTCATGAATGGTCATTGATTAATAGAAATTAGGTTGAAGAGGATATGACGTTGACATGAAGGTAGGGTAAAATGTTTCACCTATATTTTGTTATAAATTAAAAAATGTGTATATAACTGCTTCTTTCAAATAAAACAATTTTTTAGTAAGAGATTAAAAATTCAAGTGTACACTACATAGACCTTTTCTAAATTAGAAAAAAAAAATTCTAATTTTGTTTAACCATTTTTTTTTCATTTTAAAAGACTATTTTTTCAAAAAAGAAAATTGAGAGATCTAAAAATTATCTTAAATTGAAGTGACTACACTAATTAATTAAAAAGTTCTTTTGTTTTGAAAATACTGCAAGATAGAAAGTTTAATGATACTGAAAAAGCAGAAGCAAACACATTATTGCTCACCTACCCAAGTGTTATAAAACTCAACCAGTGCAGCAAAAAACAAAGAAATGAAAATCTGAGCTACCAATATGTTCATGCAGTTAATTTCTTGCTCCTTCAATATCTCCATTGAATAATTGATCATTGAATTACTATTTATCATAACCTGACAAAGTTGTACAAATAGTACAAATTTCATGAATGTAAAACTATTTCCAGCCTTCCAATAATTCATTTTATCATCAAAACTGTTCTAGTCTAGAATTTATCTTTTCCTTTGGCACTGTATTTGCTTTGACTAGTTGATTTTTCACTTACTATATCTACAAAGCACACCAAAAGTTCAAGAACAAACCAGAAAGAGACTGAGAAAAGAGAGAGTTCAGAAGTGAAGATCCAGGAGCTTGGAACCGAGAAATTGTTAAGGAAACAGTCTTTCAGGTTCATACATTGTGCATTAATTAACACTAGTTTGTGATAACCTACTAATGATCTTAAAATCGTTGTAGCAGTTAATTTTTTTCAATCATTAATTCTGGTTTAGGCCATTATTTATGAAGTCATCAGTTTTTCACTCTATAACTGTCATGATCTTTTGTCTAGAATCTATTTTCTATGCTCTTCACACCATCTTTTTCATTTCTACTTCTGGTTTTTCATTTTGGTTTTGTTGCTTATTTGTTTGAGATGTTGTAAATGTCACTTTACAAGTGATTCTCTTTCCCTGTGTGTTCTAGTGCTTCTTCTGTTTGCAGTTGATATTTAAAAATTCTAACTTTATCTTATACAAAGCAAGAATGCTTTTAGCCAAAGGGGAAAAGCCATTTGTTTGCTGAAAAATATCTTCACTTTATGTCTGTACATGAAGATGGATGGATCCTTTGTGTATCTGTGGAATCTGACCTTTTCTTTTTCAAAGTCAGTTATCTTATTTTGAAGAGGCACATCTGCAGTGTATATGTCTTTTTACTGCTTTGTATTAAATACATCTTTATTATACTTGAGAGTATGGATTTGCATATTTATTCCCCAAGAATAGTAAATATTGGTTTGCCTTTAACATGATTCATTTCTCATGAAAATAGGTCATTTGTAGGATTTTTGATGTTCATGTCTCTACATAGCAAGAGTACTACTTAAGAAAGAAATTTGGTCATTTTTTAGAAGTTTTGAAAAGGTAAACAGTAGAAATCCAAACTATGAACCCTATTTAGCTTGGAATCCAAAACTTAGCTGAGTTTTTGATATTATCTCTCTGCTGAGCCTTCAAAATGCAATGATGTTGATATATTAAAAGATTTTTTAATATATTTTGAAAATGAAAACAGGATTTGTCTGATGGCTGGTATGTTTGCTGAACAGGACCAGAAAAAAGAGGTCTCATGGAGACTTCTATTGAACATCACATCCAACACATAATTAACATCCCAGAAGTGATGGAGCCTGCACTGTGGCCAGAATGTTGTATCTACAAGGTACCAACTAGTCTTTTGAAGGTGAAAGTGGTGGCCTACACTCCTCTGTTGGTCTCAATTGGCCCTGTCCACCATAAGAATGCTGAACTAGAGGAAATGCATGAGCAGAAACAAAGATATTTTCATTTCTTTTGGGCACGCCTAAGCCAAATGAGCAAGCTTGATTTGCTGCAGTACAAAGCCTTACTTGAATTAGAAGAGAAAAACCTACGCCGTTGTTACCAAAAGAAATTCCCTGATATCAGCAAGGAGCAATTTGTGGAGATAATGTTGTTGGATGCTGTGTTCATCATGGAGCTGTTTCTGAGACAATCAAGAAAATGGGAACACAAGGAGGACTATCTAATAACTCAAGGTTGTATTGGAAAAAGTATCCAGTGTGACTTGATGCTGCTTGAGAACCAGCTTCCAATGATTGTGTTGGAAAAACTATATGATAATGTTGTCCCAAGCAATGTCAAAAGCCACGGTAGATTTATTAACCTTGCTCATGAGTACTTTGGATCTTATTATCCTCATGAACAATCTTCAGAAAACAAGTTCGAGCTAAGAAAGTGGGAGAAATCACTGCATTTCACTGATCTAATTCGAAATTCCTATCTACCTAAGAACCTGAGCATTCAGAAAAACTATAATCATAAGGAGTGTGTACTAAGGACTGCAACAAAGTTGAATGAGGCTGGGATAAGCTTTGACATGGTTCAAGACAGATCCTTACTTGATCTCAAGTTTGAGAAGAAACGATTCTTCAGCTGGTTTCTTTGCTTGGGTTGTTTGCCATGCTGCAAGTTGTTCAAAGCTCGGTTTCAGATCCCCCAGTTGAAAGTAGACCACACAACAGAGTGTGTTCTGAGGAACCTAATAGCATTTGAGCAGTGTCACTATCCTGAAAAACCTTACATCTGCAACTATGTTTCTCTGATTGACTCTCTTATTCACACCAAAGATGATGCAGAGTTGCTGGTTGAGAAAGAAATTATTGTCCATGAACTGGGAAGTGATCAAGAACTGGCAAATTTGGTTAATGATCTTTGCAAACATGTGGTGACAAATTCAACATGCTACCACCAGATCATGGAAGATGTTAATGAACACTACAACAATGATTGGAAATGGGCAATGGGTACATTGAGGTGGGTTTACTTCAGAGACCCATGGAGAAGCAGTTCTACTATAGTGGGGGTTGCTGTCCTAATATTCACTGCCTTCAACTTCTACCGTGTTACTGATCTACTCTTTTAGTAAATTGAGAATTATATTGATGGAATCACCTTTTCTGTATTACATCATCGTCCATGATTGCACACTAACTGTTACATTTTCTATTTTCTCGTAAAAAAGTGGCTTGTTTATTATCAAACATATGAATTGATAACTAATAGCAGTTTCACATCCTTAACTCTAGGAGAGGGGTTAAAATGAGTCTGTATCCTTTAAAATAAGGCTAGTTTGGTTGGTTGATAGTTATGAATCTAAGAAATAAGAACATACACGTCAAAATTGTTTAGGGGGAGAAAGATTCCCCCAGCTTTTAAATGGATCCAATTTGATCAAATTTCATAAAGTGAGGAAGTTTGATCAGAATATTTCAGGATGGTACAGCGCCAAAATATCCCATGCAGCATTTTAGTTCAACCATTTCACTTGAACCCAAGAAACTAGTAGCCTCCAATACACAAACCAAAACAAGTTACAATCACTTATCACATAACAAAATAAAATCAAAATCAAAGATTCTAGATATCCATTGCCAAAATAGACAGTGAACTTGGACAGAAGCGGAACCAGGAAAGACTAACAGTAACTGCTTACAATAAAATCATCCATGAAAATGAAACATTAGTCCTATTGATTGACTGAAAGCACCTTCCGCTTATATCGGACCATCACTTTTCCCTTAACTCCCACAACCATGGCATTCCAGTCTATCTCAGGAAAAGGTGACACCAACTCCAGTTCAAAGTTTCTCAGCAGATGAGTCCATATTGCTTTAATCTGCAGATATGCAAATGGCTCCCCAAGGCATCCATGTCTACCCCCTCCAAACGAAATGTACGAGAATGCACCTGCCACCTTGTCCTCTTCCCTCCCGACAGAAAATCGGTCAGGATCATACCTGTCAGGGTCCTTGAAAATGTGACCTAGCCTGTTAGCAAAAGCAGGTGATGTAGCAATTATATGGCCTTTGGGAATGTCATACTCTTTCCCCTCTCGTGTTGTGACACTGAAATCACTGTGAGAGCTTCTCAGCAGCATGATCAGAGGAGGGTGGAGTCTCAAGGCTTCTTTGATGCACCTATACAACACATCCATTTCAGCCAAAACATCATGATCAACTCTGTCCCCATGCTTTTCCATCAACTGCTTTTGCTCCTCCTGCACAGCTGAAAGGTACTGGTTGTTACACAGCAGATATGCACCAGTCCAAGTGGAGGTAATTGAACTTGTGTGTTGACCAGCAAAAAGAGCAGCAATGAGGAGTCCAGTCACTTCAGCTTCAGTTGTTGGGCGACCATCTTTGTATTTTGAGTCGATGAAGCACTGCAGCATGTCATCTTCTGATTTGCTGGCACTCTTGCGAGAAGCTATGATAGTAGCAAAGATATTAGCTAGCTTCTTGCGTGCCTGATCACGGCGTTTGTGAGCTGGGATAGGCAGGTATGGGAAGAGCACACTGATTGGAAGCATCCCATTATCAAGATCATGGAACAGTGCAGAGACATCATCAAAGAGCTTGTCCCGAACTTCACGTCCCAAGAGACATCTACTGGCTGTCAAGATAATAAGATGCTCAAGCTCATACTTCAAATCAACCTCACCACTTGGTCCCCACTTTGAGAAATAGTCCTGCAAATTGAGTTTGTTTTGGGATAGAACACTCTTCAATATCCAATTGTTAAACAGCCAAGAAAAATTACAAGGTAGGAGTTTAATGTTAACAAACAACATAATGAGACAATGAAAACTGTCAGGTTTGATGCCATTTCACCATAGTGAAGTCCAAATGAAAATGAAGAGCTTCTCCAGTTTATTATCAGAATGAACTCAAGTAGTATGAAGCTTTGTTGACAATTCAATGGTCCATTCTCGTGTGGAAAAAAAAAAGGTATGCACATACGTTATAAATAACGAAATCGTTAAATTTTACTACATATTCTTGTAAGATTTATATTGCCACTCTTTTCACTCTAGTCCAAAACCACCTTGTATCAGATCCTATCGAGTTGGATAAGGCTGTTCAGTTAGCTATTCTAGCAATAAAGCTGGAATACGCAACGCCCTGCAGAACACACTGATCATGACAGGTGTTGCCATTGACCACCAAATCGTTGAATTGAATGCCCAAACATGTAATACATTAAGTAACAACAAAAAAGGGTCAATTGAAGAACAAAAGCCAATAACAAAAGCAAGGTATCTAAGCCTATCAGCCTCACAACCGGAAAATTTCTAAGGGGATGACAATTTTTTTCCCAGTCCCCCAATCCATCATTACTCCCCATAAAAATCAAAGAAAACAAAAGGGTTAATTGTCTTCATCATCAAAGTAAAATTTACAATAAAGGGCTTTTGTTCCTAAATTTTAAAACATCGCTTTTGGTCTTTGAATTTTGTAAATATCCAAAATCAATCCAACCCTTCAGGTGTCGAATTTTGACATAGTGTAGACCGAGGGATGAAAGCTTGGGCATCTAGAGAACCATGGAGGAAGAGTGGAGGTTTTCAAAAGTGGGGATTTGAACATTAAGTGCGAAAATGAAAAACCAAAATTGTGAAATTTAAATCCAAAAATAAAATAGCCCAACAAATTCCCGATTGCAATGATTAAATCCAAGAACAGAGAACGATTACCCATCAAAGTGAGAAACCACTATACTAGATCAATCACCAACAACAAAAGAAAAGAACCAAACAAACACCAACATGAATAGCACCAACACAAGCATACCTCTGCTTCTGCAACCATCTGATTGACATAGCTCTTGAGCTTGTTGACCCTAAGAGCCTCAGTGAAGAACCTGAACTGTTCCTGTCTCACAGAGTAGTCAACATCAAAGACCACCCCAGGTCCAAAAGTTGGCACATTGAATTGGTACACCTCTTGCTGGCTGAGATCAGTCTCTGGAGCCTTGAAGAAGTGTGCGGAGACCTCAGGGCCAATGAGGAAGGTGATGTTCTTGTGGAAGAGTTTGAGGGTGAAGACACCCCCAAGCTTAGGGTACTCCTCACGGAGCATAAAGATTGGACCTTTGAGGAAACGGACAAGCCCTCCAATCAAGGGCCACCCCTTCACAACTGGGGGTACCCTCTTCCTGGATTTGGGCACTATGAAGGCTGAAATGAGTTTTGCCACAAGGATTGTGGCAACCAGGAGTAGGCCGGTACTCAAAAACCTGCTATCAATCTCCATGGTTGTTGTGTGTGATGTGAATTGAGGAGTGAAAGGATTGAAAAAGAATGTGACTAGATTTGATGTGTATTTGGATATTGACAAGTACAATTGTTGGTGATGACACCAATGTCTAAGAAAATCACAGATCCAGTGACATGGGTAGATCTGTGTAATGTGTGTGTGTGTGTGGCCACTAAGGAGTGTGAGAGTTCAACTGCAAATTTATAGGGTGAGATTGGCTTAGCTGGGCTCACAGTAATCACAGGGTTTGGAAGATGAAACTGTGGGTTAGGCTTTGGAAGTATATGACAAACATGCATTCACGGACCGAATATTTAGGGCTAAATTTTTATGAGTTTAAGGGGCAATTGGCTCTAATGGGGGAGAAAAAAAAGTTATATGCTTTGGAATTTGTTTAATTTGTACATCAAAAATAGAAAATAACTAGGGTTAAATCTTCTATTAATACCATTTTGTTTATGTGTTTCTTTTGACTGTTCAGAAGGCATTTGAATCGTCTAAGGATGTATCTGTGAAATGTAGGGTGTCCCGACAATTTTTGACATAAGATGTTTGAAAATTTCCTTTTATTTATGTGGTTGAGGGTGATCCTCAAAAATCAAAATTTGTGTTGATACAAGTAAAAATTTTACTCTTATTTTCTGTATCAAATACTACGTATTAAATAAATGTAAAGTATATCATGATATTACATTTTAGTGTATTCTTTAATTATTTTAATTTAATGACAATGATTGTTGCATTTATGAAAGTAAGTAATGTTATAAGTGTGTATATTATGGAAATAGACCAACGATGTTTAATGTGCATGTGATATTTTAAATATATGTGCATGTGAGAGATATGTAATGTTATAATGGTACATGCGTGGGTGAGAAAACCAGTTGATTTTGAGTGTGTGCACGTGTAACGTGTACGTGTCTGAGAGAAAATAAATGTTGTTTGTTTTTGTGTATTCATTGTCTCTCTGTCTGAATGTTAAACATGGTTTAATGTTAGTAGGTGCTATGACGAGAAACATAATGTTTAAGTGTATTCGTGTAAGGTAATACATCTAATATCATAATATTAAATATTAAATATTTTTTTTAAATCATTTGTTGAAAATAGGAGAATTTTGGTTATTAAAAAAAAATAATGATATTTATTCAATATTTTTTAACAACATTTGAACATTGATTATGTGTCAATGTGTGATTGGTCAAAAATTACTCCACAATCAATAATAATAATCATAAACATTATTGTGGAGTAATTTTTGACCAATAACACATTGACACGTAATCAATATTCAAATGTTGTAAAAGAAATATTGTCTAAATATCATTATCTTAAAAAAAACCTGATAAATTGACACGTCTACTTAACAATCACATTCAAATGACATAATATATTTCAATTTTCTCTTTTAAAACTATCCTTTTTACTTTTAATAAATATTTAAAATATAAAAGACTCATTGTGTCACTTGAATGTAAAAGTGTAAAAGTATGTTTTGGTTAAAAAAAAAAATTAACTTTTTATATTTATAGAGAAATAAAAATTGAAGGGTAAAATAGTGAATGTAAAATGTGTGTAAAAGTTTGTTGGATGTGGAGATAATAGTGTTTGAGATTAGCCACAATCAATCAATTTGCATCTTTAGTATAATCAAACTAAAGAGAAAATTATGAAACAACAAGAATAATGATAGTGATAATTACTTGCATTTATATTTTCTTATCATGCTAAATTATTATGTTAATTTTAATTTAAAGAATATAATATTGTTGCGTTTATGTTCACAATTTAGATTTCCAAAACTCGAATTTTAACACTATTATGTTGTGTAAGTATTTGATAGAGTATATTATCCAAATAATTTTTGAATCCATGAATACTATTTGGATGAAGAAGTCGTGTTATTATCCTTGAGCATTATTAGAGTATATATAAAATATTGATATAATTATTCTCATGACAGATATGCAAAATTTCTTTGGTTTAACTTTTAAGTTTATGCAATGAAATTAAAAAAAAAAAAAATTGCGCTAAGAAGAAACGAAAACAAGATAAAAGAACTACATTTTGAAAGCTTAATCTTTTTATATACTTATTTTTTTCCCATTTTCACTCATTAAAAATCCCTATTGCTTCTATTTCTTAGAATCCAAATAATATATATTTTTTATTCTATTTTTATTCCTTCTACATTCCTAACAAAATGGAAACAATTTTCCAATTTTTTTTTCATTGCATGTTATTTTATGCGAATTATTGTTGAAAACTCTCAAACTATGAAAAAGACAGATTCCTTACATCCATTGTGGAAATGATATATTATTTAATATTTATATTTTAATTGTAACGTTCTAAAACATAGTATTAAACTATATAAAAGACATTACATATTTAATAAAACAAAAATAGTTGATAAAGACAGAAAAAATAAAGTTGTTTACTGTCATCTATCATAATTATAAATTAAAATTTTATTTACAAGATAACTAAACAAACTATATATATAGCTGATTTATAAAAAATTAAACATCAATCTTTCCATCTAGAATATGTTCCACATATATATCGTCATTTTCTACTCACACCTATCGAATGATTATAGCCAATAAAAGAAACAAAAGAACATACAAACAATACACAAACAAAAGAATAAGCTATATAAAAAACAATCTATATAACGTTAACATATCAAGCATTACACATATTATATATATATATATATATATATAACAACTCAACCAAAACATCTTAAACGTGCCAAGACTTAGACTGGACTATCTCGATTAAGAATGAATGTCGAGCTATAGTGGGTTGTGCACTTATGGTGGTCTATACTGCTTTGCGAAGTCATTGCCAATGAGTTTAACCCTAACACACTCACAATGTTAGTCTGTACTATGTCTTAGGCCATACTAGAAGATCATAGACTAAGACCTCTTAATACTCTCACCACATGTATCAATAATCTCTACTTGAGAATGAATGACCATTAGAGTGTTAGGATAACCCTCAAGGCTGAACTCTCTGCATTCATACTAATAATACTTGAAACTAATACCAAAAAGTTCCACCTTGGAACTCACTTTCACAACTTTGAAACCATTTTTATAACACCCCTTTATACATTGGTACAAACATATAAACCATTGAATATACATCAAAGAACTAAGAATAATCCAATAAGTCATCAGAAAACACATAAAACATATATATGAAAGCATATAAAGTGGTGCCTAGGCGCCCCAAAGCTGGCGCTCAAAGCCAAAAAACAATGTGTTGGCACCTAGGCGCCCAAAGAGTGGCGCTTAATGTTGGATTCCAGAGAGCCAATGCCCATGCGCTAAGACAATGGCGCTCAATGCTAGATTCCAGAGAGCTGGCGCCTAGGCGCCAAGACAATGGCGCTCAACGCCACGACAAATACCAACCCTCTTCTAGCATGACTCTAAGCACTCCCTACCCCTTTTCAATTGATCCCTAGGACCCTTTAAACATTAAGAAACCTCATAAAACACCTCTTTAACTAAAATTGACATCTTGAAACCAAGATGACTCCTCTAAGCTACCAAAACTCATTTCTACTTCTTCTAACACCAATATCAGCAAATTAACAGCATGGACAAGTCATAATATACTAGATAACACACCCCAACACTTCAGTTTACTCCCAATCTTTCTGTTTGAAGTTTTCGTATCTAAACGTCAAAGTTGATCTAAAATGTGTTAAAGAACTCACCTTATTATGCAATTATCACTTCCACACCGAATTTCACTTATTTAAATGTCTAGATCAGTCATAATTGGTCTAATAAGAGACTCTCAACTTCCCAAACATAGTCCACACTCCTTACTTCAAAAAATCACTACTTAAAACCCCAAATTTACACTTAAAACCCTAAATTTACACTTAAAACTCTCAAAACACCAACAATGAATTACCTCTTTGTTCTAGATTAGATGTCAATCAATTAACACTTCTAGCAAGTCTTAAACGACTCCGCCAGAAATCTGTTATAGCTCTTTTCTTAAACCAATACCCATTTTATAAAATCATATATTAAAACTTCCCCTTTTTATCCTTAAAACTCAAAGATTTTGATCACTCATTACTCCAAACATATTTTAGCCAACTATAAACATCAAAATACCTTTAAAACACACAATTCATAATGGTCAAGACATCCCAATTGTATCTCCTTAGAATTCAACCATTTGACAACCAATATATCTACTTAAATGCATGAACACAGTATAATTATTTGAACACATAACTCAACCATTTCAAAATACATACAAGCACTAAAACTAAATAACAAACATCATTTAAAATTGAACATCTAGCTTATCTTACCTTATACCGAAGATACAAAACTCTAAGAACACACCCCTTTTACTTCTCACGCAAGAAACTTCTAGAAACATTTATGAATCACCAAATTATGATAGAAAGGAGTCTTTAGGACTACAAATTTACAAAGAATAACGAAGAGAGATCTTAAAGCACATGCACCAAGAGATCACCATACATAATCTCAAATTAAGACGAAAGAGAAAATGAGAACGAAACTTATTTGCTCTAAACTAGAAATTGATTGTATGGATATGTAGACCTCATTGTAGTAATCGATTAGACACCTCCTGATCGTCAAAAAAATGACTCAGGAGTTAGAAAAGTTAGAGAGAAGATAAACAGAACTAGAAGAAAGAGTTTTAGAGAAATGAATTATGTTTTAAGTAATGAGACGAGTTTAAAAAGTTCTATTTATATTATCAAATTATTTTAAAATATAATATTCAGTGTCATTATTTTAAAACACTTATCAACTCTAATACTTTATTTTTTTTTTAGTTTCTTAATAAAAAAAACAACAAAAATTGAAATTAAAAAAAAAATCACCCAGTTTTGTAATTAAATTCATTTTAGTTAATATAAACAGCAACAATAATAAATGATAACTTTGAGTAAGAAGAAAACATTTTAATTAAAAATTTTAGTAAAAATCCTTTATATCATATCTTTTTTTTTTTTTTCCTTTAATAAATCTTAATAATATTTTTGGCTCTTGAACTTGAGCCAAATGTTTTTGCGATTCTTCAAATGTAAAGTGACACTTTTAATATTTTTATTTGAAAAACAATACATTTATTATATTATTTTATTTTATTGTATTTTTTTTTTATTGATAATAGATATGAGAACACCTCGTTATGTCATGTTAATTTATTTTTATTTTAGGAGAAAGATTAGAAAACATCACCATAAAAGACTTTTTATATCTAAAACGTGTTGATCTAATATAATGTGCAATTACATATATTTATATATCTATTTATATATATATATATATATATATATATATATATTCTATATTTATTTCCTAATTTTATTTTTAAATTAAAATAATTATCTTATCAATTTTATTCTTTAAATAAATATCTTCAAAATTAATTTCTTTTTTATTTGATTTGTTTTTAAAATTTATTAAATTTTTAATTAAAAAATTATTATAAAATAAATATAAACTATTAACAATAAAAAATATAAAAATAATTTATATTTAATTTTTTAATTATAATAATAACAGTAATAATAATTATATCAATTCTTGTTACCGTAAAAAGTGACATGTATTTTGACTAGTATGTATAAATATAATAATTTTTATACATTAATTATATTATATTATTGATTAAAATTTTAAATGAATACATTATTATTGAATTATTTTTTCAATAAAATATTTTGAGCTATAAGCACAAGTTAAATTTTTTTAATATACTTTTATAATTTTAAGAAAACTAACTACATAAGTAAAATATAATTTTATACAACTTAGATAAAATTGTATATTTAAAGATTTTCATCTTTCTACAAAATGAAACTAAAAGTTATCTAATTAATGTTATTTCATATAATTTATATTATGTTTTATCTAATGTATATTTAACATAGCTTATAAAAAAATGTTATTTAACATCATTTATGGTATTTTTATCTAAAGTATTATTTCATGTAATCTATCCTATCATGACTTGGTCAATTTTTTCATAACCTATAATATTTTATTTTAACCACTAACGACTGGCTGCTAAAAACTCGTTAATAAAATCTTTCAAGACTAACAATTAAAATTGTTTTTTTTGAATAATTTTTTCTCTTTTTTATAATTTTTTACCATATATTTTAATACAATGAAGGTTTCAAACACTCTCATTATATATTTTCAAACCACTCAAAATTTCTATTTATTTTTTTAATTTCAAATTTGATAATACAAGTGAAAAGTTAACTGCCAATGAGTTAATGGTTGTAAATCCCGAAAAATATGTTATATTAGATCTTACTTTTATAACTGTTTTTTATGATTTTATCCTTAAATTACGTTACTATTTTTATTTATTAAAAATAAATAATAAATAATAATACTTTAATTGTTTTGCAAGTAATTATAGAATTAAATTCTTATTTTATTCAACACTATTTATGTATATCTGATTAAAAAGTTAATTATTTTAATAAGAAAAATATAAATATATCTTTTTATATCTATTTATTATAATTCTAATTTTTATATTTTAATAACTCTTATTGTAATAATAGTTATACAAAAAAATGTTAATATTTCTTATTTTATTGTTATAAAAATGTGTAGACTTACAACATGATTGACATTATATATATATATATATATATATATATATATATTCAAATTATTATATAATATATAGTACAAAAAAATTACTCTACAGTCAAACCATTCTTAATATAAACTCATTATTTTAATAGTTGCTTACAAAAAAAAAAATTATATTTAAGACATTTATTTGATTATATGCAACTTTGTCCATAAAACATGTGGATTCCAACATAGTTTTTATTTTTTAATTCTGTCTAAGGTGGAAAATTCAACGTAGTAGTAATAATACTTCAAAAATAAAGTTGTTCCTACATGATTAAAATCTCAACTAAAGGCCTTACATTATTACTCAAGTATAATAAAACTATCCTTGAAAATAAATAAATCAATTATTAATAAATAAATAAATCAATTATTAATAAATAAATAATATAAAAAAGAGAGAGAGAACGTGGATAAGTTAGTGGGAAGGAGGCATTAACTGCCATGCATAACCGTAATATCTTACAGAACATACAACATAGCATAAAACATGGAAGACAGAACATAAAACGTAGTAGTATGAAAAGTAGTTCGTAGAAAACTAGAGAAAAGATTCTTTAGAGTTTTGTGTGATGCATGCGAGAAAAATGCACGGGAAAAAGGAGCAAGAAGAGTATATAAGGAAAGGGCCATGGAAAGCAGAAGAAGATGAGGTTTTACTGAACCATGTGAAGAAGTATGGTCCCAGAGATTGGAGCTCCATTCGATCCAAGGGTCTTCTTCAAAGAACTGGCAAGTCCTGTCGTCTTCGTTGGGTCAATAAGCTTCGACCAAACCTCAAGAAGTGAGTCAACAATGTTTCTTCATTTTCTCCTCCTTGTTCTTTGCATGTACCATGTATCATAGTTGCATCAGTAGCATTATAAGGTTTTTCAACTTACTGTTTGTAATGGAAGTATCAGTCAAATTTTGTTAAAATATTAAGGAAACAGCAATTTAAAACCATGGCTGTTGCTTCTGCTATAGTGTTTGTTTGATGAAAAGTTACAAGGATGGGGTTGCTTTTCGTTCGTCCTAGCTTTGGATTATACGGTGTTTTTAAGCTTACATGTCACTCTTTTTTGATGGGGTTTTCATGATTTTGTATTGCATTTTTGGCGTTTTATTATCTCTTGATCTTACGTAAGGTGAGTTCAAGTTTTTGATACAAGTGGGTCATGTTTTGTGTCCAGATATAAATGGAAGGTTTATGGCTGTTACTTGCACTTGTGCTTGATGATTTTACAATTATGGGGTTGCTTAATTGATCTCAAAAGTTGTCATTTTTTCAATGGTGTTTATTGTTTTTCAAAAACCATTCTTTGCTCTTGTTCTTTTAAAACCGTAATATGTATTTTATCTCAACTTCAGTCCTTAAAGATAACACTGCATGGGACGAAAACTTATTATTTTAACACAACAAATAATTTGATGCTTCTTGTCTGATTATTGTTTTCTGTGTCTCTATTGTCCTTCTTAAAGTGGATGCAAGTTTTCACTCGAGGAAGAGAGGATTGTGATAGAGTTGCAGGCACAATTTGGGAACAGGTGGGCTAAGATTGCATCCTTTTTGTCAGGGAGAACAGACAATGATGTGAAAAATTTCTGGAGCAGTAGGCAAAAGAGGTTGGCCAGGATCCTACAGACATCGGGAACAACTTCCAAATCACAGAAAAATAAAACAAAAGTTCCTACCCTTCTTGATGTTCCAACTTTGGAGGTAATTAGATGGAGAGGTTCCTCTATTTCCATGCTTTTATAGTTCTATCATAATGTTTTTTACTTCTATAGAATCAGTGTTGATCAGTTTCAAGATTTGTTTGTTTTACTGAAGATGGTTAGATTTTACTTAATAATGAATATGCTAAAATACAGATTTCCACAAAGACAACTGAAATTGTGACTGACCAAATCAAATTTCAAGAACTGGTTTGTCCTGTTGATGGTTTGCTAATTGTTGCTATTTACTGATCTTACTCTCAAAGGTTTTAAATTGATAATATGTTTTTAAACTTTGATGTTACTCTACATGCGTGTTCCTTCCAATGCAGATGCCCCAAATTCTTAGAACTTCCTTGCCCAGATAATGCAGTAGTAGACCTGGAAAAATGAGAAAAATGTTTTATGAGGCTGTGTTGTTTTCACTTCTGCAATTTGTTTACATGGGAATAACATATATTTGTTGACTTGTATAGGCTCCAAAATTCAGTTCTTCATCAGAGGGAGAATCATCATCAAAGCCTCAGTCATACTCACTACCTTTGATTGAGAATTCTGAGGTTATCAAAATGGTATCTTTGCCAGATCTCATAAAGTCTGAGTTACCTAGTTCTGACCCAATCCATGTTGAACAAGGTTTTACCCCTTTTGAGAGCTATAACAGTAGTGAGCAGATTCAACAGATTTCCTTTCCTCAGATTCCAGAACTCCAAAATGATCTCACATTCCCTATGGGAAGCCAAGATGTCTTAGCCAGAATCGATGAGCCATATTTCGTTGATGACTATTGTGCTCTTGATGATGCATCTGAGTTTGGAATAGGTCTGCAGCACCCCATTGGATTCCCTTTCTTCGAGCCACCAGGAAGTTGCAGAATTGAGACAAGGGATACCATTGATAAGTTCAAAAGCAGTGACAGCTTCTTCGATGACTTCCCTGTGGACATGTTTGATCAAATGGACCCACCTGCAAGCCCTTCTTACTTATGATTTTTGTGGACATTGTCGTTTATTCCATGTGTTGTTGTGTTTCTGTCTTGTAACTGCAGGCTAATAATTATTAACTTGGCCATGCATTGGTATTTTAAATTGTCGATACTGATGTCATTCGTAGGATAACCAAAAACAGACATTGTATTTGTCCATATTACTGATCTTTCTGACGGCCAAATTGTTCTAGTCTTGGACCTGAGTTGTTTCAAGTGATAGCTACTAATAATATGATCTTTGTAAAATAATGTGTGGCATCGATAGTTTTTGCTATTATGTCTTTATTAATTGATTATTGATTGTTGAAGGTATCAATTGCAATGATATTCACTTGTTATTCAATCAAACAAAACTACATATATATTATTAGAAGTGCATGCAGATAACAGTAACTAGATATTAAAACATTCTTTTCAACATCTTTGGTTTATTCAACTAGTATTTATATTGCAGCCAAAGAATACATGATTTTTATCTTATATAGTCATATATTTAGATAAAGGAAAATTTTTCATGTCTTAAAGTGATGACATAAATCTAAAGAGAGAAAAAATAAAGGAAAAAAAATAATAGATTTCTAAAACATATGATATGATGATAAGAGAGATAGAATGAAAAAATAATGCATAACATTTATATCATTATCTTTAAGTAAATTTTTGTAAATATTCGTGTGTTGACACGTTAAGATCTTGTTAGTTGCTGTTCTGTTAATAAAATCCTAATTTTTAGAGGTTAGTTTAGCTTCAGTTCTTTATCAGATTGACCACGTCTTTAGGAGATGTAAATGTGGTTGTTACATTCTGACCTTTTTTTTTCATGTTTTGTTCTGTTTCCGAGCTTTAAGCTTCCAACATTAGCTTCTTCAGCTCAATTGGAAGAAAAATAAAATAAAAATGGAAACATACAAAATTCATGAAATATGCTCTGCTGTAGTGTAAGTGATCATGACAGTGCAGTTTTATTCCTTTCAAATAATAAATACACAAACCTAATATAATTTACAAGCATTTTCTTCCGTTCTTTCCTAAAGACAAACTTTATATTTACAACACAGCAATAAAAGAAATAGGGGTGATAAAAATAGTATTCAATTAGCATAAGCCAAAGGCAACAGTAATAACAAACCAACCAAGGGTTTTCTCATAAGTAGAATTGTCTGCTTAGATCATCCATCACCATAGAGTTCTATCATAAACATAATTTTTTAGTAAATTCATATAATGTATCCATTAACTTATTCTGATCATAATGAGGAAGAGTAAAACCACACTTTTCTTTTCATCCTATGTTTACCATTCAATCGAGTGAAGAATAATAATGGTGTTTGTGTTCCTAATCAATCAAGCATTCCTCAAAACAAAATCATTTAGTATTTGGAGGAATCAAACATGAAGTAGCCACAGTAGTAAGTGAGAATCAGGCCTCGGAGGTGTAGATGGCCATTATTGTGCAGTTTTGTTTGGAATGCATTTTATACCAGTTTGACCATTGTGAACAATAGCTTCAAATTCTCCTGCAGTGAATGATTGGTCTTTCTTGAAAATTGGGCGTCTAAGTTGGACGTATCCACAGTAATCAACATCATACACTTCAACCTCCTTTTGGAATGAAGAATACGCCACCCCAACTCCTTCCCCTACAAAAGATGCAATCAAATTAGAATTCAGCTCGAAAGAATTTCTTCAATACATCAAAATATACCACCTTTTTCATCCAATGATCACTAACAGATTCAGTAAATTTCATTCTTACACATTAATGTAATATGGGGAACAGCAAGATAAAAGATTGCATTTATAAAGAAACAAGTGTGTATACAGATGAAAGTTGAACAATAAATTGAATATTATACCATGTGTGACAAGCAGCAAGTTCTCCGTAGGATATTTGTCAGCAAGATCTTTAACTATTTGCTTATATCTAGGCCTTGTGTGCAAGTTTGGATCTTCTTCCCACTGGGGCAACTGAAGTTCCTCAAGCAAAAAGGATTTCATCAGCTCAAGTGACATTTGCATTCATACATACATACATAACTGTCAAATGTGCTAAAACATCTCAGTTGAAAGTGAAGATGAAAAGCTCCATACCTTTTCATAGACCCTTTGGACATTCTTATCTACTGTCCCTGCCGGAAACAGAGCCTCGAGCTTCGGAATATCGAAACCCCAGTTTCCGTCTTTAGGCACCAGGTCAAGTCTAATAGCTGCCCTGCTCATCATTTCACACAAACCATATTCAACAGAGACCTGCAGTAGTGGAAAAGAGGGATAGAATTTCTTAAACTCAAAAGCTGCTGGTATGCGAATCTGCTAAGGATTTGTAAGGCATGTTACTATTCTATTAAGGAGAAAAATATGAAACATCATGTTACTCTTTCACCTATAAAAACCATAGAATTCTACTTCTGCAGATGAAACTGAACCTCTGCTACAACGTGTGTATGCACATTGAGTTTTTATCAGTGAGCCAAAGGTTTAAATACCAACATTTATCCCACAAAGTCAAACATCCCAAACATAGAAATCAAGCATAGCCACTGTTTGCAGAATCATTACTGGAAAATTTATTCAAACATAATTTTGTTTTACTGTAAGAAAAGTTAATGCTTGTCCTTGGTAAACTTCAACAGTACTACACACAACATAAAACATGCTCAATCACTTTTCCTCTTTATTCTTTTTAAAGTGAAAGTTGGATAAGTTTAATTAGACTCTATTTAACTTCTATGCATCATATCATAGATAATCATAAATGTGATTTTAAAGCAATTATTATAAAAATCCTATAACTTTCCGAGGCAGTTTATCATAGGACAATATTAGAGCTCAGTGATTTTAAAGCAATTATTATAAAAATCCTATTACTCCTTTAAATTTAAAAAGTATCTTTCTTTTTTCAAATTTAAATGATTAAAATATATTTTCTAATAAAATTACGGCTAAAATCAGAGTTGACCTCAGCTTTCAGAAACTAAATTAATCCTTAAACTTATAATTCCAGTTAAACATTGATGTTCACATTCTGCAAAAAGAAAAGAAAGACGACTTTGACCTTGATTTTAGAGGGATCAATGGGGACGCCATCGCCGGTGAGGTTATTGGGGTCTTGGTTGTCGGATACGGCGGAGAGGGCGACGACGACTTCGGCGGCGGTTTGGACACATCGGAGAAAGGGAGAGACGAAAACGCGATTGAGAGTGAAAGGTAGTTTTTTTCGTAACTCGCGACCCGTGGCGAAGGCTCGAACCCGACCCTGTTGGATCAGGTGTGGGTCCCAGGGTCGGGTGGCGAAGGAGACCCACATGGGTTCGAAGTTGTCGACGCGATCGCCGTGACGCATTACGACGACGTTTTGGTAGAACTCTGGTGCTGCATCGCCACTTGAAGCCATTGTTGGATTCAGAGAAAGAGAGAGAAAGAAAGTTATTTTCTAGAATTAATGGTGTTGAATGAAAATCATGTAATCAAAATTATAGCGTCTTGGCAAAAAATTTCTTTCCTTTGCTTCAAATATTATTCATTGAAAATCATGAAATATATATCAACCTGCATTTCAATCGGATCAAACACCTTTGTTTCTTTTATATTTATAATATATATATATATATATATATATATATATAATATTAATAATAAATTATTGAAGTTTTAATTGAATTTACAAAAACTTGAACATTAATCTATCTTCTGACAAAAAAAATTCGTCTCATGTACCTGAAAATAAAAATTATTGATATAACAAATAGTTAGGAGATTATAGAGAAAAAAGAGTTCATTAACTATCCGAAATATATTTGAAAAATATATTATAAATAAACAAAAAAATGTATAATGAGTATTAATAAAATAAAACTAGCAATTAGTTAGGACAGTGATTAGTATCTAAGTAGAAGTTTGAATTAAACTTACAAAAACTTGGGTCTTTTATAAAAATATCACATTTTGAAGATCTATTTGAAAATGAAAATTGTTGGTATAGGTAGGATATTTTTTTGGTTAAATATATGTTTTAGTCCTCATATGTTTTCCATTTTCAATTAGGTCCTCATGTTTTTTTTTGTCTCAATTGCATCCTAATATTTGTAATTTTGAAGCAATTAAGCCCTTTCCGTTAACTGGCCACTAACGATCGTAGGCCAATTGAGAGGGCTTAATTGTCTCAAATTTACAAATATTAGGATGCAATTGGGACAAAAAAAACAGAGAGGGCTTAATTCCTCAAATTTACAAATATTATGATGCAATTGGGACAAAAATAAACATAAGGACTTAATTGAGAATGAGGAACAAATATGAAGACTAAAACATATATTTAACCTATTTTAAAAAAAAAAATGATGTCACTGTATATGTAAAATATATTTGAAAAATATATTAAGTATTAGCAAACAATTGAGAAAACGTGTATGAGTATTAATAAAATAAAACTTTAGCAATTAATAAGAAAATGATTAGTATATAAGTGTAACTTTTAACTAAACTTACAAACACTTTAAGTTGGATTTTCTCACAACAAAAAAAAGTTATTTTATATGTTAAAGAATCCATTTTTCTTCCCCCATCTAATTTTCTAGTGTGCTCTAGATGTTAAATTTCATTTAATTGGATATGAATATGTAATGTACTTAAATTTTTTGTAGTTTTTTATATGTAATAGAATATCTTTCTTTACTCATGTTATATTTTTATTATTCATATTTATGATAGAATATTTATGTCTTTTTATATTGGAAAATGTTTTCAAACCTAAATATAAATAGAACAACCAAGATGTTTGGCTCTAGACATAGATGAAAGTTATTGGTCATTCTAAACATATTTTCTTAATGCAAATCTTGTGTTTGAATATCTAAGATTAATATTTTTACATAAAGATTTAAAACTTGCCTCTAATGGATTAGGATTTGTGTTTATGATGTCAATGATTGAGTATGTTAGAGATATACTTTGTAGATGATTGTATAGAGTTTGGGTCGTGAAATCCAACTTTAGTGAGTCTTTACCCAAATCATTTTATAACTTTCACATTTAATAATTTTATATGCTTGTAACTTGTTTTGAATCAATCAATGTTCATATTCACTACTTGAATTAGTAAGTAATCATAGTTAGTTAAACAAATGCAAATCCCTTAGGAAATCGATACTTCAACTTACCATTTTTAGTACTTGAATGATTTTGTATACTTGCAAAAGAGTTAATAAGTTCTTGGCACAATTGTTAGGGATTTGTTTGTTCTTTAGTCAAATTGTGTGTTATTTACCAGTTTAAGCTTATTTCATTCATTAATTCATTCTTTAATTTTATCTATGTATATTCAAACTGTGTACATACTCACCTTTACCTGCTCAACTTGTTTTTTCTAGTGTTTTTTGTTTTGTATGAGAAGCAGAAAGTGAGTTGATAATCTACTCTTTAATCTTGAAATCAAAAGAACGACTCGGAGGAAATAGTAGAAGAAAAAGGCTAAACAAGAAAGCTAGAGAAGAAACTTCTCGTCCTGATCAATCTCTCATCTCCTCATCTGATCAAGAAGAGGGAAATATGACTATAAATCCTGATATTGAAGGTGAATGGTGAACTAGATGCACTTTAGAAAATTATGCTACAGTCATAGGGCCTCTCAATTTCAATAGTATTGCTCAGCTAGTGGTGAATGTCACCAATATGGAGATAAAGCTTGCTCTCATCCACTTGGTGCAAAACAATTAGTTTAATGGATTTTCTCATGAAAATCCATATACTCACTTAGCTATATTCCAAGAGATATGCAATATAGTGAAGATCCACCAAGTTCTTAATAAGGCTATTAAGCTAAGTCTATTGTCTTTCTCATTGGTTGGCAATGTCAAAGTGTGGTTAAATTCATTCCTAGAGAATAACTTAACTATGTGGGAGGATGTGGTTGCCAAGTTCTTAAATCAATACCTTCCTCAATCCAAGGCCAACAAGGGAAAGCAAGAAATTTCTTCATTCCAACAAGATGGTGATGAAATATTGACTCAAGATGGGGATATGTTCAAGGAATTGCTTAAAAAAATATCACTCATGATTTTGATGAACCTAGAATGCTTAAGCTATATTTAGAAGGGCTTAGATCTCACACTAATTGATGTTGGATGTCTCGGCTGGAGGAAATATCAAGTGGAAGACACTTAGTGAAACTCACGAGTTGACTAAAAATATGGTTTCTAATGACAATGAACTACACAATGAAATAACTCAACCTCAACAAAAGGTGATTTAGAGCTTCAATCCTATGTTTTGTTGGTATAAAACAATATCATGACTCAAAAACTTGAAACTCTCATGAAAAAACTCACAACTTCCTCAAGAGCTCCAAAATGTTTCTTAGGCTCAACACTAACAAGTGCAAAATTGTGAGTTATGTGGAGATCATAACAACAGGTAATGTGTCATGCAAAACATGACACAAAAAAAGGTTAATTATATGGAGAATTAGGGTTGCCAAGGCAACTATAACTAAGGATGGAAATCTCACCCAAGCATGGGAAGCAGGGCCATCAAATAACCACCACCTCAACAATATCAACAACATCCCTTTTTTTTTTATAGAACTTGAAAGCTTGAAGAAACCCTTCACGAATTCATTTAAGTATTTATTTTCAACCACAAAAGTACGAAAGTTTTTATTTATAACTTGGAGATTATCTGAGCCAACTAACTAAGAAGTTGGAGGAAAATTTTGACTAAAATTTTGACTAATACTTAAGTTAACCCAAAAGATAATGTTTAAGCTATTATTACAATGAATGGAAAGGAGTTAGAAAAGAGAAAAGAGAAGAGAAAAAACTGAAAGTGGAAAGAGTGAAGAGAAAAGTAAGAATATGAAATATGAACAATAATAACTTAACATGTGAACAATAAAAAATTTCCATTTCTTTTAATATATATATATATATATATATATATATATATATATATATTTCAAAATAAAAATGTAATTAAAATAAAAAGTTAATGATACTAACTTAAAACTTTGAAAGTATAATGGTAACCAAACAAATAATTAAACACAAAATGAATTTTCTTTTTGATCGTGCAAGTTTTGATGGATTTTGTTATCGTGGTCCATTTATACATCATGTAGCCTTCTCTTCTTCTAATTAAGTAATAATTTGCAAAGACTAGTCACCTTCAAAAAGATAAAGATTAATGCTTCAAATGATCGGTGGAAGAATGTCTGAAAAATGTTCTGTTTAATTAATTGATTACCTCGTATAAATATAAATGTTTTCCGATTGTAGAATATTACATATATATATATATATATATATATATATATATATATATATATAACTGTTAAATTTTTGTTTTATGAAATTAGAATTTTTTTAATTAGATTTATTAAATATAAATTATTATAAGGGTCTTGGAAAAGCTATAAAATAAAACATTTTTTAAGAAATGCAAAACAATGTTTTTCCATAACTCTTTCAAGCGTTTCCTTGTTTAATACTTTACAAGACAATGAAAAACATACTTCCTCCATTCATAATTAATAACAAGTAATATAGATAGACTAGTTTTGTATAAACTAATTTGAGTAGTATATGTTGCTTAAATTTAATGCTTAAATAAATATTTTTCAATTCTAATATTCTGAGTTGTAATTGCAACAACCATATAAAGTTATTTTGTATTTGATTTTTCATCAAATCTTAAGTTTCCTAATTCAATGACTTTTATTTTTGTACTATAGTTTTCTTCTTCTAGTCAAACTTCATTTATAAAAACATATTCTCTTAACATTTTATTTTTTAAAATTTACATTTTTCTCACTAAAGTTAAGTTTATTCTAATTTTTACTTATTTTATGAAATTTAATTTATCTCAATAATTTTAAAACTTTCCATTATTGTTTCACTTATGTTATATAAATAAAATTTGTGTTTGTTAAAATTAAACTTACAATGTATACACATTTGTTAGTTAAGAACAAATACAACTCAAAAAAAATCAAATACAAATAAAAGACATAAAAAGTAAACCATGAGATTGTTGTGTGAGTGAGTTTGTTCAAACAAAATTCATTTTACACCTAAAATATCCATAATGGTTACTTAATAAAATGCATAGTTGCACAGTTATTAAATTAAACAAAAATATAGCATTCAACAAGAAAAGTCAATTAACATATGTGCCAATTTGACAATTAGTTACGACAGGTATTTTATTAGAGTCTTCAACTATATATAAAACCAAAAATTAGCTTTATATAAACGTAAATTTATGACTTGAAAATTTCAACCTACACTTTCAATCAAGAGGAAATCTTCAACATGGTAAACATTTTTTTTCTTTTAATATGCAAATTTTATTTTCACATTATCCACTTTTACTTCTTTTTCCAATCATTCCTAACCACTAATTTGTTTAATTATTTGAGATTACACATAAAAAATGATTTTATGTACGTTTTTCATAATTAACTAAAGATTTATATACAGGTTAACATAAAGACGATGATTAAAGTAACTATATTCTCATTATCGATAATGGTGTTGCTTTCTGGAAATGCATACTCAATTTATCTAGAATCTGAAAGTCATATCAAGTCAGCTACTTTTTTGTCTGAAAAATTTGAAGTAAGACGGGAAAGATTGCGTTAAAAACATTTTTAGATATTGATTTTCCTAAAGGTTATATTGGGGTCAAGAGTTTTGTTGTACCTTTGTATGAAGCTTATCTTTTATCATTGGTTTGTTGTAAAATATATTGAAAATATTACTATGTCACACTACATTGAACAATCCCATGACCTTCGTAATGGTATTGAATACGAAAGAAATGATGGAACTTGTCAAGGTTTTATGCTACCACATTATTGGGGTTTGGGAGGAGAATCACGTGGAACATCCTCAAATCTTCCGGATCCTTTTGCAATTGAATTAGGTAATTCTAAAAAAATCAAGCATGGATTTAAAGAAAAGTGATTGTTTAACATCATGGTAATTGATACTCATGGAACACAAGATAGAAAAGGTTGCACACAATGTAGATGCAACCTTTTAAATCTCTCAAAGAACTTTTACAATGTCACAATGGGTGTTGATGGCCAACCATTGCACTTAAATTACAAAGGAGGAATCTTTTGTTGTCAAGATAACTTACAATGCAAATTATGAAAGGGTTTTCATGGTCCAACAAGAAACCTTTCCCTAAGATACAAAATAAGGTGGGCTGATTGGAATGAACACCAAGTGCCACTCAAATTTTCTATACTTGATTCAACTGATCGTTTAAGATCAAATGGTTCTGCAGCAATTCATGAGTGTCAGGTGGATATTTTATTCAATATACACTATTTCATAAATGATAAGCATACTTTCGAATCTTAATTAAATTCCAAAAAAAGAAAATTAGTAGCCAATTGATTACTTTTTGGACAAAAAATCGAGTAACATAAATATCTTAATTTGTTATAGATAGAGTATACGATCCCAAGAAATCATGAAAGTGACTCCCCTCATGTCAAGAAAGCAAATATCTCAATGGCAAAAGGTGGTTATCTTATATATGGTACTGCTCATATGCACACTGGTGTTGTCAATGCAACTTTGTATGGACAGGTGACATTTGATATTTATTAACATTCCTATTAATGTGTATGATTTCTAATAGATACATTTTGTTGAACTTTTTTGTCTTTCATATATTCTTAATTAAATTTCTTGATTAAATATATATATATTTTTAAGTTAACTTTTTTTACCTATCTTTTCTAACTTTATAATTTTATTAAATTAGGATGGAAGGGTATTATGTACTTCAACACCAAAGTATGGGACAGGAAAAGAAGCAGGAAATGAAAGAGGTTACCTAGTTGAAATGTCGGTTTGTTATCCAAAACCTGGTTCTATCAAGATTAAAGATGGTGAAATTATAACACTAGAGTCCATATACGTAAACAAATTTCGTACTGGAGTCAAAGGTCATTTTTATATTTACTTGGCAGAACAACTTCCATAAAAAGATTTAAAAATTGGATGTGAAACTAGTGATGTTTATTTACTTGATAGCTTATGCAACTTGTGGTGGATCGATAATAAAAATAGCTTATGCAACTTGTGGTGTATTAATAATAAGAATATTGTAATTCCTTTATACTTTTATATTAACTAATGTAAAATTATTTCATTGAGTATGACATCAAGTAATTTATATTGCTAAAATGTAAAGCTAAACAAGTTATACAAGTAAAACTAACTATAAAGCATGTTGAGAAATCTGATTATTGTTTAATACATCCATTTAAACCAATATGTGAAAGTTGTTTGAATCCTATAATTTGAAAAAAAAGAAGTGCAAACTTAATTATTAATGTGAATAATTAATGTTGTTATTATTTATATTGTTTATTTTCAATGTCCATTGGTTTGTGATTATGCTATTGTTGTTGTATATTGTACTATAGATGTTTGATTTTGTATAAAAAAATAGATAATTAATTTGACATATTTTTGTGTTAGATTATATTTTTAAAAAGTTTAATAATATTTTTAACATGTTACAAAAGTATATATTATTGATTTATAAAATATTATTATGATTGGTGTTATTAGTTTTATTTTTAGGTTTAATTACTATTTTAATTCCTATAAAACGATTAATATATATTTGACATGTGTTTATTACATATGGCTAACTCAACACTCTCTCAAGGCCATTGATACAAATATAACGAGACTTGATCGATAAAAAAAAAATAATATTAGAACAAAACAAATCAAAGTTCAAAAGACCAAAATAGTAATTAAACTTTATTTTTACTAAATAAATGGATAAGAGCAATTTTTTATTATGTTACAATATATATTAATTATTTTTATCATATGTTATGCATACTTATATTAATGTTCTTAATATTGGTAAATAAAGTCTTGAGTAAATTTTACATTTCTAATATATATGATCAATATTAATTTTTAGCACCACAATCTTTTTCTTGGCATTTGGTATTTGACAGGTTTCTTCTAATCCCTTATACCTTTATTACTTCTATTTCTATGTTTTTTTTTAAGTTAACACATGTATCATTTATCCTGATTATGAATGACTTTTTTTTAATATTTTATTACCTTTATTTACATGTTATCATAAGACAAAACATGTATAGATTGTTATGATACAAATATAGTTCACACATTTTCTGTGTTAATTTAGTTGGTTATATTTTCCAAGTTTATACATTTGTTTTAATAGTCTTCCACTTCCATTGGAGTCAAATAGTTATGTACCTTATTTCTATTTCTCACTAGTACTTATCACACTCTTTAATGACAATATACATATGTACTTATCATCCATACTCAAGTTGGATGATATTGTATTTTTGTAAAAGAGTTAGAACACCCTAAGTGCTCTATTATTATATTTATCATTCTTTGTTGATAAAAAATATTGCTCTTTAATGACAAGTTCTTTTGTGAATAAATTTTGACACATTCCTTTTTTATCTACCATTTCAATCCCAACGTCTTCATATTTAATAATCTCATTTTATTAAATAATTCCTCCACAGAATATGTTTAAATCTTTGGTGTGATGTTGGTTCCTTTGTTTGAGTAATAACACCTTTATTATCATATGATAAATACTTTGTCTAATGAAGGGAAAAAACTAATTAGAAATAAACTTTCATTCAAACTACTTCCTTACTAACCTCATCACCTATTATGTTGTACTTAGTTGAAGAGTTTGTCATTATGTCTTGCATGAAACTTTTGTAACTTATTGCAATGTCATTCATGGTGAAAACTTGACATGATATAGATTTTCTATCATCTTTATACAAATTGGAAAAACCAGATGGATATAACTTTTAACTTTAATTCAAAAATGTAATATTTATTAATGGAAGTTAACTGACGAAATTTTTTTGTTAATAATTATTGACAAATTTTTTTATCTGTCAATAAAATTTATTGACTAGCATTTAATTGATGAATTTTTGGTTGTCACTAAGTCGTGTCAAAAATTTTCGTTTACCAATAGATTTTTCTCATCGGTAAATATGATTTTTTCCTAATGCAATAAAGGATATTAAAATTAAGTTATCTAGGAGTCAACATATTAAAAATTATCTTGAGACTTCTCCAAACAACATTTTTTCATTTTCTAATCGTATTACAAACATATATGAAAGACAAACTCAAAAAAAAGTGAACTCTTGTAAGTCTCAAATATCAGTTCTAACACTATCGTACAATTAGAGACATTTGAGATCTATGATTTGACGTACAACTGTAAGACTTAATCTCCCTAAGGTCCATGTATACTAAATTGTGATTTTCCAACAATAGGCACTAATGGGGAAACTTTGGTTGAGATTTTTATGTCTATTGTGCTTAAGCCCTAACCTCACATAGTATCAAGTTTTAAAAGAGTTATTCAGTTATGTGATCTATTGGCAAGTACATCAAGTCGGTTGTAGTATAGCCAAATGAGAGTTATTGTATCCATAGAGATTTAACAAGTATATTGATAGTTGGTTTTTGGATTTTGATAAAACGTACGTACATACATACATACATACATACATACATACATACATACATACATACATACATACATACATACATACATACATACATACATACATATATATATATATATATATATATATATATATTGACTGGAATGTAGACTATGATTGGATTTTATCTCTTCTTCTTCTATTGCACTACTACTAAAGTTGTGTATTTATATGTAATTCATTTAATGTCCCAAAAGTAATCCAAGGTAGATCTAAACCAATTCCTGTAGACTAGAACCTAGGAACTCTAAGCCTAATGTGATTCCTTTACTCTTGGTTGAATGAATTCTTGCCTTAAATCTAGGACTTGCTATCTAGCATGTACAAGCCTCTAACAAGAATGAGATGGTTTGATTGGACCACAATTTAAGACCAATCTTTCAACTCAATCCAAATCAGTGAAAAAAGATAAGTAGCTAATTCACCCAAGTAATAAGCATAAATCAAACCACAAACATTTGAATGAAAGTATAAAAAAATATCCATGAAATAAAAGTATAAAGAATTAGAATTAATTACATTTAATCTCAACACTAAATAATTCAGCTACCCATAAAATATTTGAAAACAATTTCAACAACATCTAAACCCATAATTTACAATAAAAACATCTCTCTTTAGCCTCGCAACATTGTATTCTTACTCTATTACTACTTATTTACTTCTCCATTCAGTATTTAAAACCAAGAAGTGAGTTATTTATTCATAGAAATTTTTGGTAGTGCTTAGATCCAACTTTAGGTGCTCAGCTGTAGAGGTTTCTTTTGTGCAAAGTTTTCCTCTTTCTTTATTGCCTTTATTGCCTTAAGTGCTCAGGGCCTCTTTTTGTTTAAGTTGTGCACTGCCTTTGATTTTCCCTCTTAACTACCTTTAGTGCTCAACGTCATTTTCCGTGGCTCAACTGTAAATTCACATTCTAGATTATTCCACAATGTCTTTCTAGCACTTAGTAGCAAATTTTGGGACTCAACTACACCATCCTGTAATTCCTTGAGAAATTGTTGCAAATTATCAAAGATTCATTAATTTGTTATTTTTTTTGCTTCTTATTACCTCATTATGTAATTCTTAAGCTAAAGTGGTTTGATTTATTAAAAAATATATCAATTTTATGCCTTTGAAGTGCCAAAATCACATGTCAAATTAAGTAACCTACACAAGTATTTGTCCCTCATATGTTAACATGATCTTAACTCATCATAAGAAAACATGTGACTCTTTTTTAATTCAATTAACATACTTTAAGACATCTTTATATAGTTTCAATGATCACTAAACTTAATGACTACTAAAATACATCATATTTTGTCTCAACAAATAATTTATACATACAATCTAAAAATAAATAAATAAAGTAATATAGCACATATAGGTAAATTTTTTTTTTTTATCAAAGGTAGTGGGATAAGTAATTGATGGCATACCCCTTAGCCAAGGCCAAACACATTAAAGAAAAGTTGGAGTCATCTATGGAAGATGAGTCCAAGCTCTTATTATCATGAGTCATCAATGAATTCTTAGTATAGTAGGTTTATTTTAGGCGTAGAGTAGATGGGGCCTAAGGAGATGCATGAATCTCTAAGTTGCTCTCTTTTGTGAGATGCATGCTCTTGTAATGTGTCATGCTCCTAATGGAGATGATTTCTCCTTAGTAGTGGCAATGTTTCCTTCTTCTAATGAAGAAGATTTCTCTTTAGTAGTGGTCATGTGTCATTCTCCTAACGGAGAGGACTTTGCCTTAGTCTCCAAGTTAGAGTATTATGGTTTTGCTTCTCCATTTTGGGGATACCTTTAGTGTTACATTAATTTATAAATAGAGGTATCTCCCTAATGTAAAAATACCTTTGATTTAAGTAAAATTATGTTGTCAATTTTGTGTCATACTACTTACTTAGGTCACTGAAGGCTAAAGCACCCATTCTAGATTTTCTCTAGCCACCTCTCCTTGAGAGTTGATCCAACCTCTCTTGAGCGTACCCAAACACCACACCATAGTAGTGTCAACTATTATTGGCTGATGCTAACAGCATGTGATAAGTAGACTTTAGGTGGACGCTAATAATGTAGGTTAAATAGATGTTATAACGTCGAGGACCTAATAGCATTGACTAAGATGACACTAATAATAATAACTTCAAAAGGGAACTTAAAATATGAGTAAAAAAATTATAAACTAATGATCGAAGTGATAAAAAAATTAGCAAAATAAATATTAAAATAAATTACAATGGATGAAGAAACTAAGCATAGATGAAGAAGATGAATACAAACGATACGAGAAGAATAATATGGATGAAATAGATTAGGAAAGAAATGTAGTCGAAGGATATATGTGTGGATGAAAAAGATGAGTATGGATTAAAGAGATGAATGTAAATGAAGAAGTTCAATATAGATAAATGAGATGACTGTGAGAAGATGTATAAATATGAATAAAAAAAATGTGTGATTGGTAAGAAAAGAAAATTGTGGGTGAGAAGATTTATGATATTTAAATCTAGACTTTAGATTAAAAAAATTTATAACTTTGTACAAACTTAACACTGATAATAACTTAAATAAATATAAATATTAAAAATAAATTATGTTAGTGTTAGTTTAATGAAAACTCTAACTTTATTTATTTTTAATATTTTATTTATTTAAGTTAGTGTTGGTTTAGCGCACGTTAACTATAAAAAAAATATTAAAAATAAATAAAGTTAATGTCAACTTAACCAAACCAACAATAGTTTAAATAAATAAAATATTAAAAATAAATAAGTTTAATATTCATTTAATTAAGTTTAATTTTATTTATTTTTAACATTGTTATATTGTTAACCTCTTATAAGTTAATACTAATACAAATATTTGTTTATTGAAAAACTTTAGAAATAATTTTACGTTTTTTTAATTTTTTAAGTTTATGTATCCTACTGAGCAAGCCAACGTTAATATTTGAAAGCTAAATCAATATTTTATTGTAATAGCATCAAAAGACATGAAAATATCAAGCATCATTCTTACTAGGGTGAACTAATTGCACACATTCATAAAATACTGTCAGTTCATTTTTTTTGTTGAAGTTAATCACATTTATTTATTGAAATATTTCTTCAATAACTCCACATTTTCAAAGAGTTCGAATAGAAATGTATTGTAACATAACATATCTGTAGAATCAGTTTCATTAAATTCCACAAACTTTAAGAAAAAATGGCGGTTTTACAATACAATATCTCAAAACTTACACATTACAAGATGTTTCAAACTCAGAGAGAGATAGAGAGAAAGAGATGAGCAAACTGAAGAACTCTTGCATCTCTATAAATTCACCAGCTTTGTCATAAACCATGAATATATTTGTGAGAAAAACTGCATATTATAGGTAATCAATGGAGGTCAAAACTCACATAGCAATAGTTTCAGTTCCAGTATACAGTCATCTACGTTCAATTCTTGAGTTCTCTAAGAGACTGGTTCATCTCCACCATGATATTCATGTCACATGCATTAACCCTACATTCGGTTCACCCTGCAACAACACCAAAGCCCTTTTTGATTCTCTTCCCTTAACCCTAAACCAGATGTTCCTTCCACCAGTTAACTTGGAGGATCTTCCACATGACACTCACCCTGCAATCCAAGTTCAGGTCACAATCTCTCGTTCTCTACCTCTGATCTATGATGCATTGAAGGCACTGCATGCTACTTCAAGCCTTGTTGCAATCATTTCTGATGGTTTGATAACACAAGTGTTACCCTTTGGCAAAGAACTCAATGTGTTGTCCTACTCATATTTTCCATCCACAGCAATGTTATTATCACTTTGTTTGTATTCTTCTATGCTTGACAAGGCAATATCTTGTGAGTACAGAGACCTTGTAGAACCTATAGAGATTCCTGGCTGCATACCGATTCATGGAACTGATCTTCCCGACCCTCTTCAGAATCGATCAGGTGCAGCATATAAACAATTTCTTGAAGGTAATGAAAGCTTCAATCTACTTTTGTTTTCTCTCTTTTATAATGAACACTGATGTATTGACTTGACAATTTTCAATTAGCAATTTCTTATGCAGTAACTATAATAGTCTTTTATTCATGACTACTCATCTATCTGTATTGTTAAACTGAAGTTGTCAAAGTAGTTATTTAAACATCTGTATTTAAGGCTTTGAATGTTTCAGATGGGAATTGTTTCACTGAATTGTAACCAAACATCTATTATATCCTTTATGTAATCTGCTATTGAATATAACATAATAATAGGAAGAAGGATATTTGACACCACCATTTGACAACTCATTTAAGAGTAAAATAGTCACATGAAAAAAATACACTTTTTGTATGGATAGTGATATTTTGACAACACTTTTTGATAACTTTTTTTACAACGGGACACGTGCCATCATTTTATTAGTCTATTTAAATTTATGTTTAAAAAATATTTAAAACGGACTAATCACAAGCTGACACGTATCCGTTGTCAAAAAGTTATTAAAAAAGTGTTGTTAAAAAAAGTTTTTCCTTTTTATTTGAAAAGTAAAAGTGAAAAGTAATAAAAGATACTGAAATGGATGTAAAAGAATTTTAGATGTCAAAAGACCATTACTCTACATATAATCTAATCTTAGATTGTATCTATAATTTTGTATAGGGTTTAGGACACCTCAATTTTTCTGTCACATTTATTTAGTTCTATGTTGCTGATAAAGAAAGAAAGAAAGAAAGTTTTGAATCTTTTGAGTAATGAAACTAATTATGAATATATATGTTAACAACATAATTTTGAAGGCAATGAAAGATTCTACTTAGCTGATGGTATATTGGTTAACAACTTTTTGGAGATGGAAGAAGGGATCATAAGGGCCTTGCAAGAAGAACAGGAGAAAGGAAGAATCCCTTGTGTTTATGCAGTAGGACCCTTTGTGCAAGAGGAGCAATGCAGAGAGGGAAGCAGCAATGACATAAAATATTTGAGATGGTTGGACAAACAACCATGCAATTCTGTGTTATATGTTTCCTTTGGAAGTGGTGGAACACTGTCTCATGAACAGATAAAAGAGCTTGCTTGGGGATTGGAACTGAGTGGCCAAAAGTTCTTGTGGGTGTTAAGACCACCTAACAAGTTTGGCATTATTGCAGACATTGGAGCCAGAAATGAGGACCCTTTTGAGTTTCTACCAGATGGGTTTGTGAAGAGAACAGAAGGGCATGGGTTGGTGGTGCCATATTGGGCTTCACAGGTTGAAATCCTTGGTCATGGTGCAATTGGGGGATTCCTATCTCATTGTGGTTGGAACTCAACACTTGAAGGTGTTGTGCATGGGATTCCACTGATTGCATGGCCACTCTTTGCTGAGCAAAAGATGAATGCAGTTCTGCTGAGTGATGATTTGAAAGTGGCTCTTAGGGTTAGGGTTAGTGAGAATGGGATTGTGGAAAGGGAAGAGATAAGTAGGATCATAAGGAAGCTGATGGTGGGAGAAGAAGGCAAGGAAATTATTCAAAGAATGAAAGTTTTGAAAGATGCTGCTGTTGATGCTATCAAGAATGAAGGATCTTCAACAGTAACCCTAACTCAGTTGGCACTAAAGTGGAAAAGTTTGAGTTTGGAATGCTGCTGTTAATTGAAACTATCTTTGCAGTTAAATAAAAATGGTAGAATAATACTAGGATGATAATGGATTTGACATTCGTTATAAGATACATATTATAAAGTAAAATATAATAAAAGAATGAATTTTTGCAATTTTTTTTTAAGACAAAACAGAAGTAGTTTAAAATGAATGTAAAAAATACGTGCTTTAAAATATTATTTTTTAAATTGGTACATGTATATCTTTTAACTTTTTATGTATGTTTATTATTTAAAAGTATTCATATATTTATTTTTCTATTTAATTCTTCTTAAATTATTTTATATTTTAAAATAAAAATATAATTTTTTTAATGTCAAGTAGGTGTAGAAAAAAATGAAGTGTTTTGTGTATTATCGCCTTTAATTATGATAGAACTAAATATCTCATGATTATAAAAATCAAGATGATACTAACTTAATCATCATTATATTACATTTTAATTATATTTTTTAACTATTAATTATTATTATTATTATTATATATATATATATATATATATACACACCCACACACATCAGTATTAGGAATTCAAAAGAATATAAGAAAGTATGAATATAATGGTTGTAGAGCGTGCTTTTTATTGGAGAGTGTATACTTTTTCATTAAGAAAAGAGGATTTCAACAATTATATTAAATTAAAATATTTTTCTATAGAATTGTTTAATCCAATATTTATTTGAGATATATTGAACAATGTCATTTATAGAAAAGAAAAGTGGGGTGTTTGCAAATGTAAAGTTTTATCTTAAAATTAGAATGATATCATATTTTTTAAATATATAAATAGTGTCGAGTTTAAGAATTGAAATAAAATAGTGAAAATAACAACGTAAGAGAATTGTAAGAGAATCATATACATAATTTAAAATGAATTCCAATTATTTTTCTTTATCCTCAAAACTGATTTTCCTTCACTTTAAAGGTAAAGATTGCAAGATGAGATATTTGCAGACAACTCATTGTCTGTATCAGAGAGATGCAAACATCAGTATGTGGACGTGTGAACTAAAGCAGAAAAGAGCTGATTATTATGGGCAAAAATTTACATTTTACATCATCAAATTTACAAAGAAATTTGCCGAAGGGGGGATGAAGGTATGGAGAGTACAATGGAGAACTCAACAGATATTTACAGATAATAACTATATCAACTTCTACTCTTTTAGCTTAGAATGTTAGAACCTGATCCTCCAAGTTTTGAATGAATTTGGATTGGTATAAGTGGAAGCTGCTTCTGGGATTCAACCAAGCAATACTTGCATCTAGTTACGACATAGTTTAAAGATCATCTACTCACGAGCCAACCCGGTTTAAATAGGATGTCTTCCTTAAAATTGCGGCCTGATACAGACACTGACTCACCTTGACGACGGTAACACTACAAAGGATTGAAAAGCATAAGTGAGAAATTCAAATTCTTAAAGTAGTGCTAGAAAAATGAGGCACAAATAAACAAAATATAAGTCAACAAGAAATATTTATCAATGTTAAGGAAATTTTTCTTCTTTCAATGCATGAACGGTAAACAATGAATTTAAGAAAAAAAAAAATTGTAGCTTAAGTTTTATACTAAACAGATTAGTTAACAAAATAACGGAGCATTACTTCGAGAATGAAATGGATGAGCTCAAGAAAGGTCTATAAGAAATGGAGAAACAAGTTTAGCAGCTACGTTTACTCTGTTGCAGAGGAATAAAGATCAAGTGTCCTAAAAACAAACTTTTGGCAAAAGCGTAGCAAGATTGTGTTGAGACATGGAAGTTTGGGACAAAAGTTCTATTTGAGGCATGAATTGAGAGAAGAGCTCGAGTAACTAACCTTGTAACATACAACAGTGTCATCAGGATACATTGCAAATAGCTTCGTACCAAGGCGTGCATCACAGGAATCACAGAGACTCTCATCATCAATTTGAACATGCCTTGACCTCTCCTCCAATCTTGATAATCTTGCATCAATGTCCACAGCACGAGATAAATTATGCACAATCTGAAAGAATTTCTAACTAAGATCACAAGCCCATAATACGTGATTGACAACAGAAAGAAGAAATCAACCTTGAAATGTCAGACTACAGAGCACAAAGAAAAATTAATCTGGGGAAGATGGCATATAGGAGTTATTGGTAAAATTAGTTTCATTTCAGAAATTACTGAATTTGGTGGTTACATTACATCCATACAAACTGATGCTACGGTAAAGACTATACCAAAAGTATCTCACAAAAAGAAGTCATATTTGTTCTATAAGCATTTAAAAACCAGTTATATTTGCCAAAATCTTGTAGAATGCTCTAAAAAACCGAACTTCCAGAGAAGTTTCATAACGTAGGATTACTGATTATTATTGACAGAATCCGCTACACCCTGAGTGGAGTTTAATATTCTTTCTCTATCACGTAGAAAAAAGACCTGAGATTAGAACAATCTATCCATCTGGAAAAAAACCATCTAAGTACCTGTCCTTGACGATGATGATGAACTCTGGCCCTGAACATTCTTAGTAAAGTATCAGAAGCAAGTTGAAGTGGCATATCTGGAGATAGTTTCTGCATTGTAAAACCACAACTTTAAAATTAAGAACAACTCTGACATGAATTAAATATAGTTAAAAAATGACAAACTGCATTTCAATAGATAGAGTCCTTTAATTGCAGAGAGACACATCCATCACTGACAATTACAAAACTTAGCATTTTCAATATGCCTACGGAGTGGCTTGCGCATGCAGCTCCATTGATTAATTTATAATATAACTGTTTCATAAAAAATAATAAAACTATTCATGAGACATCACCTAATAGTTTGAGGTTTGGGATAGTACACCATTGATATTGGTATTAAAGACCCCATGACAAACACTCAAGAATTCATATGTTGCAACCGCTATTTTTCTACACAAGTGTTGAATTTCAACATGATCTGAGTCATACAATTGCATTGTTCGATGTCCCAACATCAAACCCAAGATGATCTTGCATGTGGAGGAACTTTCAATACAACCATCTATATGCCTTCACCTAAGAGGTTATTGAGAACAACATTAGAAGAGAGGAGGTAATACAACCCTTCAATCCTTACCAAAGGGCTGAACAAGTTTAAAACCTTATGGCTTTATATTGGATAATCATTTTTTTATATTCATAATCTAAAGGAACTCTTCCAATGTAAGGAATCAACCCAATTCAGAGAAGCCTTTCAAGGTCTATACCCATAGGCCCAAAAGGAAACTTGTGTCTATTCAGAATTAGCTATTTTAGGGAGAAGGAAGTGAGTTCAAGGAGAGAGAATTCTGTTATAGGGGAGAGAATCAGAACTGAAGGAGACATTGTGGAATTGGGAATTGATTGGAGTCCAAATATATCTTGTCTTGGGGAAGAGCATTGCTCACATTCATCTTTATATTTTTCCTTATTTGCTAATTAAATACAAATCATGGCATTATCTGTTAGGATATTCCTAACAGGTACACATATTTTCTTGTTAACAGATCCTTTATGCATTTGCAGTGGAGTAGGGTGCAAAATATGCACAGAGCAGAATATAGATATTGCGAACGATTTGATTCAAAACTTAGTATAGTGAGTTTAGTACCTCTAAAACTTGCAACGGATCTAATGATTCTCCATGATTATGGAGTAGGCGAACAGCAGCAGTAAACATGGGATCCTTACCATCTTGTGGGTCCAAATACATTTCAAGCAACCTGAGGACATTAAAAACAGAGCAAAAGAGCATTAAAACAAACTTGTTAAACAATCTCAGCATAAATAAAATAAAGTATTAAAAGGGTAAATCGAGACAAACTGCATGTATGCATCAGCCCTTCCTATCTCAGCACAATACTGCTCAGCAGCTTCACTGTCTTCAAGTTTCCTGGGAGCCAGCATATAATAATAATAATAAATAATAAAGAAAAAAAAAAACTTCTTCTTGATTTTAAGACATTGTATGCCAATTGGTTTTTCTGTGTGTGTTTAACCTTGTTCACATTAAACCTCACATTCCTAAATCTATGAGAAATTCAACTGTTTGCTAAAATACATATCCAATGGAACCATGCTGATTGCAGAAATCCCAACGTTAGACAATGACATTAGTCTACATAGAATATGGTAAATTTATATCTCCCAATGCTTTTCAAGGTTTTTTCTTTACAAATTATTATGATAAAAGGATAAATATTTTCTAAAAGCATAATACATATTCATGTTTTCTATTTTGTCTACAACAACCAAGCCTTATCCCACTTAAAGAGGACAGTCAAATATACGGATAAAACATCCTCTTTCATCCCAATCAAAAACAAATTTTTCAATGAATCAAATTATTGCAAGGTCAATTTTAATCACATTTCTCGCTAGTATACATAATAAAATCAAGATTCCAAAATCACAGCGTTTGAGATCAAAACTCGTCCAGCTCCAAAAAGGTAGTGCAGTCCAAAGATGGAATCAAAGTTCAAAAAATACAAAATATTACTCTTTGAATGTCCATGGGCTATTGATCACGAGAAAATCCCAAATTTTTTTTGCCTTTTTTGGTCTATTTATCACACTTCTATTGCAACAAATTACCCTAATTCTTCCTTTGGGTCTGTTCTTCTTCTATTCTCATTGTTTACTAGTTTCTATCCTAAAAAATGCACACGGACGCAGTACTATTTACTAGAGTTGTCTTGCTTGGATCTATTGGGTGTTGGTTTTTTCTATATTTGCTATTACTCCTTTCATTCCTATTTATAAGATCCTTTCAACAAATTCACACTCTTCAAGAAAATTAGTTAAAAAAATAAATTGGTGAATAATTTGTATTGTTGTTTCAAAATTAACCTTGTATATTTAAAGCTAAAGTAGTTGAGTGAGACTTTAATATAAATGGGTATTTACATTCTCAAATCAGAATAGAAAAGAGAAACCTTAGATCAAGCATTTACGTATTCTCTTCTGAGTCTCTTTGCATGTCATCCCAGTAGATTATGAGTAAGCTAGTTTGTTTTGAAATATTTAAGCTTGAATTCTGACGTTTTTTACTTGTTTAACCTTTAGAGATTTAGCATTATGACCTTGTAATTTTCCCATTTAAGTAAGGGTTTAACTTGTACTTTCATAGCTTTGACTGAATTTATATGAAAGCTAGTGCAAATTTTGAAGCTAATTCAACACTTACAAAGCCAAAATTTGGAGGACCAAAGTCTCCTGCCCCAGTCTTCTATATAGAATAGCCTGTCAAGTAAAGAAAAAATACGTAAAGAATGTTAATCATCCTGTTAGAATAAAATCGCCGGTTACAGAGTTCTAAGGAATTAGGTGACATAATCTGGAAAACTAGGATGATTGATTCCTAATTATTAGGTGTATTTATTATAATTGATTCTATATTATGCTATATATACATGATATGTGGTCTGCATTAGATACACAATTCATTGAGAACATATACAATTCTATATAGTATCAGAGTCATTGTTAGAGCCTATTCTATTAAAATATATTGTTATTTCCCTTGGGTGTTTCATCTCAGTTGGTGTCAACTTAAAATTGGTTCCATTTTTGGCCTGCACCATTCGACATCTAAGACTTCTCCTTCCACAACTACACCTTCTCAGTGCGTTTTTATCCTCCATAGAAGTCTTCATCCCCTTCAGGCCCATCTCCTGTACCCTCATAGGTGTATCATTGTCGTACTCGTCCAATACTGACGTACATAGCTCTAACAACACCATATACTAACCTTTGAATCCAACTCCTTCTCATCATCGGGGCATGTCTCCTCAATGTGAGATTACCATTATTTTTCGTAAAAGTATATGTTGGTTGTACTTGTAATCTTTCCCCTCATTATACTTTTTTTAAATTTATCACTATTTTCCATTCCTATTATTCTTCCTTGTCCTCAGTTTATATTCCTAAGAATGCAAATGATAACTTTGCTCATCCAGAATGAAAACAAGCTATGATAAGCGAGATGTCTACATTACAAAGCAGTGCGATCAACACAAATCAGGAAAAACGAATCATTTTAGACAAATTCCACCAAACAATTGAAAAAATAAAAAATGTGGAAGGAGATAAGAAGATGAAGAAAATATCACAATCAATATTGATTGATAAATCAAAGGAAGATTTGTCACCCTAAATTTCCAATTCAAAGATAAAAAAACAAAAACTTTTTCACAATAACTCAGGAAGAATTTATCTCACATAGCAAAAAGCTTCCATATCAAATGAGTCAAAACTTACTAAAGTTCTATTTATTCTATGGGGACCTAAGACTACAAGGGAACTTGTGGCGTGGGGGTAGTGGCATGGAGTATGAGAAGTTGTGGCGTGGGATTTGTGGGCACACTGTGTTCTAATTAGCAGAAATATTCACCAGGTCACTGAAGGATCAATTAGCAGATATATTTACAAAGTCACTAAAGGATTCTCAAATAAAATATATATGTAACAAACTTGGTGCATAACCTACATGCTCCAGCTTGAAAGAGAGTGCTAGAATCTCATAAATACAGTAACAGTAGATATTAGAATGAATTCACTTGTTTCTATATTTATATTATTAACCTAAAATAGGATAACTGAATATTCTGTAATTATATCTTCAATATGTTGTAATTATGTTTTTTCTCTTGTTTATTTCTCTCTCTCTCTCAATAATTACAAAGAACCATTAGCATCATGTATGCCCAAGAAAACAGTCAAAAGTTTCAAAATTACCTTCTCTAACCACAATTCTGATCCTTCAATCAAATAAAGAACTTCTTCTGGATCATACAAGTCTGAGGATTGCAAAAAAATCTGCAATCTTTCCCTGACAGGAGTGTCAAAGATTGAGTTTTTGGACACAGCCAAACTTCTTGTCTCCGTATTTTCACTATCCAGATTCTTAGAGATATTTTCAGATTCAAAGACTTCAATTGCTGATTTGGCAAGTGAGAGGGCATACAACGTATGCAACTGTGTATCATTACAGTCCTGATCTTCAATCAACCACTGGAGATACCTAAATACAAGAACCGAGCATAAACCAAAGTATTAGAATTTTAATAAAAAAAAAAAAAATTATCTCAGTCTATTTCCTACTTACTGAGGAAAGTGAAGGCTCCTTCAGGTTCAAAGCTTATATTAAATTGTCTATATTTTACAAACAAGAGTTCATTCTTGATGTAAATACAAGATACCTAAGGTTGTACTTTTTCCTTCCTTCTAGAATTCTAAAAACATTTTTTACTGTTGCATTCATCACTAGACTTCTTTTCTTTTTTTTTTTTTAAAATGCTAATAAAATGGAGGTTTAGAAAATTTTGGAACTCCGGCTGCATTAGTGATAAGATGATTCATGACATGGATGATGGTACTATACAACTTCCAAATTGATTATGGGGAACAGAATAAAGAAGAGAAACAAGACAAGGGATTCTCCTTCTAAATATAGAGTTTTGTGAATATAAAAATTTAAAAACTCTATGAATGCAGGTCACTGAAGCTCTTCTCTATATATATTGAGTTTTAATATCTTGGAGGCAAACAGAGTCAGTTTACCTTATTTGGGAGTGACTCAGAGGATTTCAGGCGGGTATGATTTTTCCAATGAGCATGCATTAAATCAAAAAGGACTCATTACTATACTAGATTAAAAAAGCATACCAGATTTGGATTCACTGCTATACTAGATAAATCAGAGCATGAATTACATTTAAAAAGCATGGCACATCAGTCGTCCAGGAGACATTTACATTTTTCAACCATCATGAAAACAGAAGAGAATCACAAAAACATTGTTAATCTGTTTTTTGGATTCTATGGGATCAGTTTTGTAAACAAATTTAAAATATTAAATAGATTTTGAATGAGAAACATTTTTAAAACTAGAAAGAGAGAAGGCACCAAAACAGGTGCCGAGCAACGATGAGATGTGATGAGCAATAGTAACTTAATATTGACACTATCTATAGTAATAGTTCAGGAAATATAGATGTAGCCTAACTAATGTAACATTTTCTAACTCTAATCAGTGGTTATGTTTATTATATGGTCAGCAAAACATGAAAGGAATGAAAATGAAATAAAAGAAGAATTAATAACTCTATCAAATCCTTCAAATCAACAATCATAAGCATCCTCATAAAATTCTTAGACATCATAGTTTTGCTAGTATACTGCAGACAGAAAACACAACGGCATACCTCTGTAGAATTTCTACCTTCTGCGGATCAATGGTTGTAACAACTTCATCTGTAGAGTGAAAGGAATAAAACATCACTGATGGTTTCAGAAATATAACAAACTTAACAAAAATAAAAACATAACAATGACTATCATATTCGAGAACCTTTTGGCAGAGTATATTAGGCATTGGATGATAATATTCATTAAAGCAACTACTCCAAACTAGTCATAATTTACATTTCTCAATAAAAAGTATCAAAGCATAACAATAATCCAAATAACGAGCACAAAATTCTCATGGATTCAAGGCCAACCAGGAGAAAGATGGATCTCTCGTTTCTCTGAAGTTAAAACTTTGACTGCAAGAACCTGGCTAATATCAGCAATCTGAAATGAAAATGAATAATGATCACTTAATCAGATTATCAAGTTGGAACAACAAACACCTAAACACTCGTACCCATCCTAGATGCTGTAGAATCAACTCTTGATCAGAAGATTCCTCAAGAATCTTTGATGCTTCAGCTGCAGCAATTGACCTGCCAGAAATGAGGCTTTCCCCACTGTCCTGCGTGCTATTCTCCAAAGCAGGGTCTTTCCACAGGCCAGATGAATAATTTCTTGCAAGGATGCGCCAAATATGCACAGCTTTTGAGCTCATTCCTTTACTTGCACACAAGAAGGCAAGTGTCCGTAGGTGCCCAGACTCTTCTAACATCTGCTCCAATTCCTCCTGAAAGGGAAATGCGTTCCATAAGGTCATTTTTCAAGCAACCCCAGGTAACTCCCATTATTTCAAGCAACCTATGTTTTCATTAAAAGGCAGCATAGATTTAGAAAAGGGAATCTTCTCATTTCCTGTTCATTCTTGCAGTTGACATTCAAAGAAGGTTAGGTTTGTGGTTTCTCGTGTTCATTTTGCTATTGATGCTATTTTCTTTCCATAGAGCTTTAAAAATAATCATATCAAGAACAAGAAAAAGTAATTCCTCAAATCTACATTGAAATAATATCTACAACTCCATTTACTACATATTTTTTACATTGCTAATTAGGAAAAAGTATCAAAATCATTTCAATCAAATAATTAAATACATGTTAGAATAATGTTCAGTTCATGTATTATATCTTAAATGCTTAAAATTTTTAAGAATAAGTATTTTGGAAGTAGCACCCATTCTTGAGTATTTAGGAATCAATATTATAGATACAGATGTACTGCATAATCTAAGCATCATTCAATAAGACGGTCAATTTTTCACTTAAACAACTCCATGCACCTCCCTCTATTTCTCTCCTGTAAATTCAACAATTATAACATCCAGAACTCAGATCTTATGTAAAAACAATAACAGTAATTTGCACGTACCACAACACACCAGTTTGTAGAAGATGCCAGCCTCTCCATGTCCTCAACACAATTTAGAGCTCTATAGAGATACATTAGTAGAGTGTCAACTCCCTCCCTGACTGATTCTGTTAGGTCTTTTTCTCGACAGGCCTCCAAATACCTAAACACAATATTGATCAACAAAGATGGTTACAAAAACAAGTCAAAGTCCATAACAACAGATACAAGAAAGCCTCCACAAAAATTATTAATATATGGCACAATTTTGAAATGAGACTGAAACCCAAATTCAGTATATTCCGATCTTCTTCTATGCAAACTTTCCTTTATAATCTGCCAAAAGTCCTGGTACAGGGTATAGGAGCTTTTTGTAGGAATCTGTATTGTACTAAATTACCATAGTCTACAGGAATATAATCAACATCCGAAACTGAAACAAATAAGTGAATAATAACAAAATTGAAGTCAGACCTACTAATGTTCTCGATTGCTGACTTCAACAAATCAGCTCTATTCACTGGATTGAGAAATAGATCATTATCTACTATTGTTTCTACACCTGCTTTCCTCAGAAAAGAAGCTCTTTGGATTGTCATCAAGCCATCATCTATAACATCTTCAAGGGGGGCTGGTGGAGGATGCAAACCCCAATACCTATTCCTAGGAACCTACAAAAGCCAGTTTGAACATCTGTACCACATTCATACAGCACAAATTTTAAATAGTTGAATAATGTATATGTATTGAGGACAAGTACCACATTTCACAATATAGCCCACATGACCTAATAGAAAAATTAGTAGTTACAGTACATTTGATTGAAATTAATTAAGCACATCAAATTGCCCAAGGTATCACAAGAGTGAACTTCAACCATTATGAGTGTGTTAAGCAAAGCTTTTTCAGCTAGCTTTTGGCTCATTTGACTAGCTTATTTTAATATTAAACCTATTTGATAAAAGAACTTATTTGACTAGCTTGTAGTATTTTGCAGCATTTTTCTGAAGTGCTATCCTCTCAAAAGCACAACTACTTTTGTAAAACCTCTAACCATGCCACAAGCGCAAGAAACATAGCAGCCATGATAGTCACTTCAACAGTTAGCATATCAAACGAAAATTAGGATAGCAGAGCATGGATCCGCCATGTAATAGCACTATAGAACCACTGTTGCTGCTATTCAAATTCAACAATACTTTCGTGTACGCACTTGCACATAGATATTTTGCCAAAAACATTGCATACCACAAACATAAGTCAGCAACACAAAGCAGCCACTCCCAAAAACACTATAGCAGTATATTAAAATTTTAATTTAGATAGGCGTAATCCAACCCCAAAAGCTGGTTCACAAAATGAGGGTTGCCCCAAATATCTCGACACTATTTCTAGTCAATGTAGAACTTGGCTTTTTCCCAAGACAGGATGGCATATAGCTAGATGGCTACTGTTTTAATATTATACTAAATAACCAACTTTTAAAATTATTATTATTATTATTATTATTATTATTATTATTATTATTATTATTATTATTATATATTACTTAAATATTATTATTGTGCAAATAACTTTACAGATTTTAAGATCTAAATATTTTTAATATTATTATTGTTCTAAAATATTTTGCTTAAAATATCTCTATTTAAATTTGAATAGAAAATAAATATTGAATATTGATTTTTTTCTTCCAAATTTTTATTAGAAGGGATTGGAAATTGATATATGAATAAGGATCTAAAAGTTAAAAGTAAGGCTCTGGACAACAGTTAAAACTGACAATCCAAACAATGGTTAAAATATAGGTCAAAAACACTATCTTGTCTCAAAACGAAAACAAAAGGTTGCAAAGTGGAAAATAAAACACAATTTTGAAACAAAGCTTAAGGCAGTGATATGAATAGAGAAAACACAATGTACCAGTAAGGACCACCGATTTGGATCACGCATTATAAATGGGAATACTTCAGAAGGTTGCATCGTGTCAGAAAGCAAGAAGTGGTCCACTGCTTCTTTAAAATGCAAGTCAAAAAGCAAGAGGAATCCCACTTGAGCATGAACAAACGACAGCAAATCTTTTGACATTTCCCCTTCTGACTCAAGCTCCTCCACCAAGGATATGGCTCCCTTATAGTTCTTCTTCCTCAGAAGGTCTTTTATTTGTTCTACAGAAGGTAATTTCTGATAGCACACTACCTAGAAATACATGTAAAAAAATTAAATACTTCATTGAGCTAGGAATACCACAGTCCAAATTATTTTTAATTTAACAACAGAATAAATTAACACAACATAGGATCTAATAAATAATTGAGGCATGATCAACAGTTAAAAATTTAAATGACATTAACAAAACTACAAGCAATAGAATAACAAAAAACCAAACAATATCACTTTGCATCACAAGGTCCCTATTTTGCTGGCATTTACAAATCGTTCCTGGTGCAGACACGTTGGAGCACAGAACACTCCAAATTACAACACTTGGCTTCAACTGAATAGTTGTTAGCTGTAGTTAGTTACAATTGAACAGTTGTCAATTGTAGGTCCTTACAAATAAACAGTTGTCAATTAATTAGTGTTTCCTTTGTCCTTATAAACATGTGTTTTGCAACAAAGGTTTACTGAGTTTTGTGTCTTTCACTCCAAGTAATAATCACTCCTGTTAATTCAATATGTTATCCGAAGGTAGTTGATCCTCGTTCATGGCTTCCATCAATCCTAACTCCTCATATCCTTCTCCAAACCCTACTCCACTAGGAGATTCTCAATCATCTATCAGTATTTTTACATCAAATTACAGAGCAAATTGATAAAAAAAATAACTGTTTTGTACAGGTTGAACATGTGAGTAAGGCACATTCTTTGCATCATTTCATGATTGCTCGTCAAATTTCATCAAGATTTCTTACAGAGCAAGATCATGTTCTTAATAGAATTAATACAAAGTATCTTTCATGAGAACCACAAGATCAATTGCTTATTGTATGGCTTCAGTCCTGTGTTTGAGCATTCTTTGATCTGATCTCTCCTCTATTCTCACCTAGTTCAACCATGTCCACACTGAAGCCTTCATGTTTGCCTTTGTTCTGATCTTGTATCGGTGTCTATGTTCACGTTTTGTTTTGTCCATCAGCCACACACCTCCTTTTGTGCTGGATGACATACTAATTTTACACTATATAAAAATTATGTATTTATATGTTGACCTTTTTATTTAAGCAATGTAGTGTGAAGCTTAATGAGGCTAAATTCATTAATATAACCTAGGACTAAAATCAATTACAGGCTATTAAGCACCTATACTTGCATTTGGTTTATGCATCCAACACAAATATTCTCATAATTCACCTATATGTATCTAGGAAGTATCCAAGTCTTTAAGGTGTTAAAAACCAATACAGTAAACTATGAGACAGAAGGAGGCACGTAAAATTGCAGTCCTTATTATGAGCTACTCCATATTCAGATCACCCCAACAATCAATTATTCCACATGCACCAAAAAATCAAAAAAGTAAACCGACCGTCCAAGCTAATATCACAAGTACATCATCAATCAACTAAATTATGATCTCAACGGCACTAGACTCAAACTACAACATACCTTGGTAGCAGTGGCAACAACAACAATCCTCCCATCCCTATCTTCCTCGCTAGCAACAACGCATCGCCCAACTCCTTCCCCACCAAACGGCAAAACCTGAACACACCCACCATACCTCTTATGATACAACTCAATCTTCCCATCACTCACCACAACCACATAAGAACCGATCTCTCCAACTGAATCCAACCCATGCCGGAACACCAGACTCCCTCCCACCGGCTGCCCATGTGCGTCAACAATAACCCCCACATTGTCCACCAACAACAGCACCCTCCACTCCTTGTGCAAAAGCTTCAACCTTGGCGGCCGCGACACATCCGGAAGCGAGAAGATCACACTGCTCTGCCCAGTTACACAAGAAATCAAACTATACCCATTTACAGTACCAACAACAATAGAATCATTAAGCCACACCATGGCACTAACAACCCCATCAATACACTGAATCTCCTTCAAAACCACAAGAGAGCCACCACCACCATCATCCCTCTCATTTTTCCCATTCCTATTCCCCAAGACAAGCTCCGCAAGAATCAACCTCTTCCCAACAACAACCGCAAAAACACAACCACCCTCACTCTGCATTTCACCCTCCTTCACTGAGTTCATTCTCAATTTCTGAAACAACCCTAACCCCGAACCTAGCCCCGAACCCGAACCCAAACCCAAACCCAAACTCTCGGATTCGCCGTTCCTAAACCTCCTCCTCGTGACCAAAGATACTCCCTTCGAGAAACTCAATTTCGAAGCGCGATTCGAGAGCTCCGAGTCCACCAAGAACAAAGCCCCATTGGAGAGCAACAGAACCTTCCCGAACTCCTCGATCACCGAAATGCACTCGACTGCGGCGTCGCTCACCGAAACGCTCCGCAGAAACGAGAGCTTCCGCAGAACGGCATCGTTCGGGGCGCCGTCACCGTCGTCGGTGTCCGCCGATAGGGAGAAGAGGGTTCCAGAGTTAGTTCCGACGTAGAGGACAGTAGAACGATCCCGTCTCGCATCCGGCAGTGTGGCAAGTGCGAGCGATCGAATAGAACTGGCGCGTGAGTGGGCGGTGAGGTCGAACTGCGCGTGTGGCTCCAGAACCACCCGAGCCATGCTGCTTTCAACCTTCGACATTCTCCAATGTCTCAGCCTTTCAGAGTTTCGTGTTCAATTACAGCGGAAGTAACTAAAAGTGAAAATCACCCAAATTTTAAATAAATAAATAAATATTCACATAACTAAATGTGAATATAAAAACACTGTTTCTGAATCCGGCATCGAAAATTCTCCACCTAGCGGCGCCGATACCGTCGAAAATATTCCGGCAGCGGCGGCGGTGGCCACGGAGGTTCCGTTCTCCCACGAGCTGTCTTTGTCCGTGGTGCAACTGCTCTCGGTGGCCGGAGCTTTTAGTCTAGAAGGAGCTGAAAACAAAATTATCTAAAACACGCTCCATAGAATTGTTTTTCTGTTTTCTTTTTTACAATATATACACTTATAATTTTGCAATTCCGGTTTAAAATAGTATTATTTTACAGTAATATGAATTTATTATATAATTTATATTTTATAAGTTTTATTGTGTCAATTGCACAGGCTAAATTAAAATAAATCTCTCTTTTTATTATAAACTTATATAAAAATGTTGTTTTAATGAACTGAATATTCATTGGAAAAGATTGTTGAAAGGTAAATTAAAATGATTTTTTATTTAGAAGATTATATAGATCAAAAAATTTAATTAAATATTTAGTGGACTAAAAAAACTCAAATTTATTTATCGAATTTTCTTATAATTTAAAATAAAATTTATCTTTTCCATCTGTTTTGTTTTGATTTTTCAAAAAAAAAAATTAAACTATAAGCTATTTCACCTAATTTTGCCAACCAGAATTATTCAATTCAATATTAATAATATTTATATTGCTAATACAATATTAATATTTCAGACTTAAGCACCTTTTTTATGATTTTTTTTATTCATCATATCATTTTTAAGTTAAAAGTTTGATTAATCCTTGAATTGAAAAGCAATTAATTGTCTATATCATCAATAAATAGTAGAAAAAATAAATTATCTATTTATATTATTTAATTATTCCCACATTTTATGGGTCGTGTTAATTTAATTGCTTATCAATTGATAGATTGGGAACATTAGTTTAACTTAAATACAAATAAGTCCAAAAAAAATGTTGAGAAACCAAATTTACAAATATACCAAAGTTGATGATAAAAAATAAAATTAAACTTATATTCATCTTTTAAACTAATTACAATATGTAAAATCAATTTGCAATTAAAAAAATACCTTACATAAGAATAAAAATGTGGAATCAATTTAATAATATATTTCTTTTTAACACAATTCACTATAACATTCCAAAATTTGTTCAAATTATTGCTTAAAATCATCCAAATCTTAAAAAACCATATAAATAAATAAATAAATATATATATATATATATATATATATATATATATATATATAATTGAAAGAAATATATTTCCAAAAAAGAACCAAAACTACTTTAAAGATAAAAACAAACTTCATTATTTAATCTACCAATACTTCAAGTCTTCTTTAACCATTCACACTTCTTCTACTAATATTACCATCTATTTCTATAATTCCTTATGTATTTATATATTATCACTGCATAAAAGAAATCAAATAAACATATAAAAGGAAAAAACAATGGTAAGCTAATATATTTAAAAGAAGAAATATAATATAGGAACAATAATTACATATCATAAAAATTATTAAAACAAATTTTTGTTATATAATCAATTTTTAACATAAATTTTTCCTTTTCTCTCGTCAACGTCACTCAATCACTCATTTAACAAAAATCAAACCGAAACTCAAATAGTTCGCATTCATTAACATCAACTATATAACATTAACTCACATGACTCTAATCCAAAACCTTAATCACATTTTTATAACATGGCTCAGATAAAGGAATACATTTAGACGCGATTTCCAGAAGACTAATGTAGTGAATTGCACCTGTCATGCTTGCTTCAAAATCCTTCAATGATGTTCCAACACTCAAGACCAATTTTTCTAACCAAGCCATGACAGGGTTAACCCCATTAACTCCATAAGTATGATCCTCATATCATATTGTCTACCATGTGTAGCCTGTTCGACTCACACTACCTAAATATTTGACTTTATGTGAGTGAAATACTAGTTGATTCAAAATGGTCTCACATCCTCAAAGTCCCTTCAATACACTTGGACTCACCCTAGATTAGCATTTCCTCTTGGAAGTTACTAATTTGACAACCAATACACACTAATTTTTTCGCAAATAATCCTACATTACCAAACATAACTCAATACAATTATAAATGAAATATCTGGCATGCAAAGAAAACAATTTATAAAAATATAAATCACATCTAGTATGGAAAAGTCTCATAAAGTTATCATTTGGTGCTACGTAACCGTCCCCAGTGGCACAAAGTCGAGGGTTCATTATCTTTCCAACGCATGGTAGAACTCAAGCGTCGCTCGGTGGCAACTAGGCACTGTCCAGCAGTGAAACCCCTAGAACACATTTGTTTGCAAATTCTAAAAGTGGTGTCCGATGGTTCTTACTTAATGCCCAACAGTGATGCAACAAAAACTTATTTTAGTGCACATTAAGGATCTTATCTAACTTTAGATAATTCTCATCTCGCTCTAACCATTAATCATCATTTACAATATTCTCGAAACAACGTATTTCATCAATCAAAATAGATTTTACACTCCAACCATGTTCTACTTAAAGTTTTTTATACTTTTAATCTTCTTAGGTTGTAACTTTTAAGAAATATATTGGTTGTAAGTACAATCACAATGCACATCAAAGACATACAAATCATCCAAACATAAGGTCATTTGTATACCATACCATCATTGATATCACACTCATTCAACAAATGGTGTAAACATGAGATGCTTTCTTAAGGCTAAAACGTTTGGTGGTCACTTATGATACAATATTTTCTATAGAAAGTTTTGCTTTATATAACACTATTTTTAAATGAAAATATTTATTTTAATCTTAGTTTTTATATAAGAGATAGAATTTTGTTTCCATAAGAAGTTAGCTTATTTTGCTAATATAGTCTATTAAGAGATTTCAAAGAGAGACGATTATTTTTAGACATTGTATATGATTTTCTAATTCATTTAACCAATTTGGTCTAGAAAGCATTACTTCAACTTTTGGCTTCAGACTTTATAGGATGCTTCTTTACTAGACGCTACTTGTTTCAAACAACTTTTCCTTGACGGTAATATTTTGTTTACTACTATTTTTTAAACTTCAAAACCTAGGTTGTTTAGATAGTCTACTCCCTAGACGATTTTTGTCTTAACAAAATCATCTCCGTTAGAAGTATGACACATGGTCATTATCTCCCAAAGTTGGGACTCCCCTTCACCCTTGCTCACCAAGCTAAGACAAAACTTTGACCCATGTGGTCAACTCATTGTGTGCGCCTATCTTCGCTCAATTTTGGGTATTGACCTTTGTTGATCCAAGTTAACCAAAAACCCTACATTACTTGGCCTAAAATACAAGTCCTAAATTATATCTACTCTACTTGATTTTGCTTCATGATGGCTCAAGAGAAAAAGAGTTTGGCTTCACCCTTCACTAATGACTTTGACTCTTCTTCACTTTGCTTGGTCATGCTTCTTGTTATTGGACCCTTAGGTAGGGGTTTGCCATCAAAAGGATGATCATGTTTGTTGTCTTCATATGGTGATGGCATTTAAAGCCAGGATGGTGCTAATGTTCATAGGGTTCATGTAAGGTTCAGAACCTGACATAATTTCCTCCATAATAAGTTTGTTGGCCATCTTAGATGGATGGAATGCATCCCAAAATGTATATTGTCATCTATTAGACCATAGGTTGAAGAATAGTGTGCACAATCCAAGACCATCATTGTAGGTCCTTGTCCACAACAAATTACCTTTGGCATAATAAACCCTGCAAAAAGTAGTAACAACAACAACATAAACCTTATAGCTTACTTGTTTTATTACTACACTATTTAGAACATGGTTTTCTAGGTTAAACAGTTTTACAACTTGTTTTAGTTTAGTAGCACATTCTCCATTTTTGCCATGTTGTTCCAATTTTGAAGGAACACAACCTGAAGGTCCTCTGCTTGTCATCAAAACTCTTCTAGCTCCAAGATCATACAACTTCTACTGAATTGGACACTAAGAAGTAGTTGGGTTACAAAATCATTGCCACCTACTGTAATTAAAACTGGTGATTGGTTCACTAAATGCTTTGTTTGTGAAGCTTCAATCAAAGCACTCGCTCGAATCAGTACTATTATTCCACAAAAGCAAAGTCTAGAATTTTTTATCCACAGAAAATCATCAATTCCTCTCGGGCTACTACTATAAATGACCATTAAACAATCTAGTACAAGAGAGACATATATTGTTATTCCTAGTAACAACATGTCACAGTGGTATGCAAAAGGTTTCTTGGGATTGAATTCGTTCTATTATGCCATCTAGGAAACAACACTATGGTCAAAGAACTTAAGTTTCGCTATCATTATGGCGAGAATAAAAACAATAAAAATATATGACAGAGAAATCTTCCATATATCCTATAGAAGATGTTATATAAGTAATGACCAAAACTACTAAAGTAAGAAATGCTTTGTCTATATGCATTACAGGTTACTTTGATTACTCTTCAATGATGTAAAGATGTAGGTTCCTAAAAAATAGAAGAGGTGAGCCTTCTGGGAACTCCAGAAGAAACTTTACTCAGCACTATGAATGATAGTGTTATCCACACTACCACCGTGAAAGGTACCCCATAGTCAGCAACGAAACCTCTAAGTCACCCTGTTCAATAAACAAACTATGTCATATTCCCTACTTTAACCATGCTATATAGTTCCAATCACTTGAAATTTACTTAACAAACTTGTGCCATATAACCATGACCATGCACTTTTGCTTTTTATTGATATATAAAAAAAGGCTAAAGACACTACAAAAATTAATGAAATTACCGACAAAAATAAATTCGTCGATAAGTTTGATTTACCAATAAATTTTGTCAACAAATTTTGAAATTTTAATTATCGACGAATTTATTACTAAAAAAAATTGTTATTAATACATATTTCATTTATCAACGAAAAAATAAGTTAGTAAATCTATCGATAATACATATTTCATTTACCCACAAAAAAAAGTTTCGGTAAAATCCATCGGTATAAAAATATGTATTACCGACGAATAATTTGTCAGTAAAACGTGCAACAAATTTTCTGCCAAAATCTCGTGTTTAGTGCCAACATATATGTTTCTTCATCTTGGTAGAGCCTCGTTGTGACACTGCAACTAGCCACTACTACAACTTAGAGTCTCATCGCTACTGCCCCCACTATCGACCAAGTCACCAATTCATCGACGAGATCTTCTTCTTTTCCTTCTGTAATGTTCGCGTTTCAGCTTCTCTGACCCCTTTCTTGTGGATGCAATAGTGCAGCTAGGAACATCACCGGCACCGAAAACACTTTCTTTCCTCCCTCTTTCTCTCTCACATATGAGAATCACAGAAAAACCTCACCTCGTCTAGAAAAAATCTTTAAACATTGTTAACATGGGGTTTATTCCTCCTTCGCGTGATGGTTCCCTTTATTTTCATTCTTTTAAATAAACTAGTTGGAGTGGTGGTTGTTTGAAATGAAACTGTGATTCTCACTATGTTGGTGACATATTTCGTGAAATTAGGAAAAAGAAGAAAGAAGAGGAAAGAAAAAGGAGGAATAAGATGAACCAAGCACGCTTAACCATGGAGTTCTTATGAGTTAGGCTACCGAAAAGCAAATGCATTTGTTGATATGAGTAGCCAAATCAATTCCTTTAAGTTATCCTTCAACTGTATAGTCTCATACCTATACAGTCTCTAAATCCCTCTCATTCTGGTGTATGTTCGATTCGTCCACGTGCCCCTTCCATTGGAAGCCTGCCAGGAGCCGCTCCTTGTCCGTGCCCCCTGCACCATGCCTCTTGCACCGGCGATCACTCCCCACCCTCATCAGTGCCCGGGTGTTACATGCCCACCAGTTTCTGTCTGGTTCGTCCTCGAATCACACCATACTGGGAGAGGCTAGGCTCTGATACCATTAATAACGCCCCGACAACTTACAGGGACTGCTGACTGCCCCCACACATCAACACGAGGCTTTCCAGTGTGCTTTGTCCTCACTCACACACTTTCCGAGAAAACTTCCCAAAAGGTCACCCATCCCATAATTACTCTAGGCTAAGCATGCTTAACCATGGAGTTCTTATGAGTTAGGCTACCGAAAAGCAAATGCATTTGTTGATATGAGTAGCCAAATCAATTCCTTTAAGCTATCCTTCAACTGTATAGTCCCATACCTATACAGTCTCTANATCCCTCTCATTCTGGTGTATGTTCGATTCGTCCACGTGCCCCTTCCATTGGAAGCCTGCCAGGAGCCGCTCCTTGTTCGTGCCCCCTGCACCATGCCTCTTGCACCGGCGATCACTTCCCGCCTCATCAGTGCCCGGGTGTCACATTGACAGATTTTACCTACGGATTTTTTTGTTAGTACATCCCGACAGATTTTTCTATCGATAATTATCAACAAATTTTTCTATCTGTAATTAATAACATAACATAAAATTTGTCGATAAAATTTATCTATGAAAATTTTACTGATGGATTTTTGTCGACGATTTTTATTTATTGACAAATTTGAAGTAATTTAAAAGATTTTGGGCATCGGAATATCAATTTTTTATGTAGTGAGGTGAATATGATGCCATTAATCCATTTGCATACAACTAATCAAAATGGTATTTTTCGATGTTAGGTTTCACTCTTTAGGAACATTAACCTCACTTACAATTCCCTAAACTTGAAAAAACTTGTGTCAAAGTACTTTTCTCATATCTTATGCCAAATCATCTCCAATTTGATATTTGATACCTAGACTAATATACCACAAATTGAACTTTATAGCCTCTTTAATGAATAAGACTATGATCGACATGCCAAAAAGCTTACCTGTGATCCTTATTTCTAATATATTAAGCAACATTTTGAATTATATGTTTGCAAATGCAATGTAGCCATAATCATCGCTACATTTACTTGTAATTTTGACAAACACACTTTAAAAGCATGTTATGAAGCCTAAACCTTCAAAGCAAGGAAGACAATTCTAATTTCCCTAATTGAACACTTGTGTCATCCGACAAGTCATGACACATTTTTCCTTTCCATTTTGGGTTTGATATTCATGCTTCCCATGAGGTTTGATCAAATCATGATGATAACGTGCAGAATAAACTTGTAAACTATGAAGCAATATTTGCTATCCATTTAAACTTTTTTTTATGACTCTCAAATCATCAGTAACAACCTAGAAATATACACAAAGGGCAAATGAGAATTACAACACATATCTAACAAGGAATAATTATTCAGAAAGAAAAGAATAAAAAACATATAAATTGACAAAATCGGGATTGTAGTAATGGGAAACACAATAATAATACTAATGAATATCAAAATAATAATGAAAAGAGACCATAAAAACAAAACCTTTAACTGTTGAGAAATATAAACAAATCGATGAGCTATCTTTCTCACTTTCTCAATCTTCTCCTTGAATTCCCTCTCAGCCACTACGACCAGTGAAGTTGCTTTGCATGTCAGTGACTCTCTCATCTATTCGAACGCCAACCCCAAACTCCTGGTTGTCTTTGTGACCCGCGATGTCAAGCTGCTCTATGAGATCTACCTTCTCAACTCTTCATAGTGAGTTGTCCTTGCGCTTTTTCTTGTCTGAGAATCGCTATGATGGGATGACGATTGAAAGAGTGTAAATGAACGTGAGAAAAAGAAAGTCACATTTAAATTTGTTGAAGGCATGTTTAGATCTTAGAATTTGGAGTAAAATTTTGGAAGGGAAAAACAAAAAAAAAAATGAATGAGAGAATGAAAAATATTTTATAAATTGTGTAAGTCATAAACTTCTTTAAAATGAAATAAAACCTTTAATATTATTAGCTTTTAAACCATTCTAAAATGATCTTAAATCATGTTAATTTGTAGAGGATTTTTATAACATCCGCAAAATATTCTCCACTAAATATACTTTTTTAGTGAATTATAAGAAGATGTCTTCTTAAAAAAATTGAGCTTTCAGAATCCAATGGATGTGAGGTTAGAGATTTCACTAATTTGCTTCTCAAAGTTCAAATCTGATTACAATTTTTTGTGTTCAATACATAAATACTTCATAACAAGTAATATATATTAAAATGGTGAACACCTTTATACATATTTATTTTTTATATACATGCTTTTTTTAGAGAAAAATAACTTTCATTTTCATAATTAAAAGCATATAAGGTGACAAAAAGGAGGTTTTGTGAAGTCACGGTCTTGAAATTTAGACCGAAATAAAAAAAATGCAAGAATGAAAAATGTATTTTAATTTGTGTACATCATAAATTTTTTAAAATAAAATTAAAACCTTCATTATCATTAACTTTTAAATAACTTACTAAAATCAAATTTGTGAAAGATTTTTATAATTTTCACAAAATATTTTCCACTAAATATTTATTTTTCTTAGTGAATTGTGATAATCCATAACAACTAATAGACGTCCGTTTCTTATATAAAAATGGTGGACACCCTTAATTATGCATATTTATTTTTTTATACATGTTGTTTTTAGAGAAAATAAAGAACTTTCATTTTCATAATTAAAATCATATAAGATGACAAAGGAGACATCAAGGTCCACATAGTTTATATTTGTACCATTGAAATGTTAAAATTGTAGTCACAACATTTTCTATATGGTATGTTTAGATTTCAGTTAAAATATCCAAAATATTGTTTAGTTTCTATCTAACATTGTATTAATACGTATGATAATTTTATTTATATCTATTTAGGAGGAAATTTCATATTAACCTTTAGTTACTTTTTTAATAAAGAAATCATAACCAAGTTTACAAGCTTTAGGCTTGAATTTTGTAACATACTCCTAAAAGTTATTATTTTATTCTAAAACTTTGTTTATATTTATTTTTATTGATTAAATATAATATTTTATTATTCAACGGATTGTGAAATGGAAATAAAAGAAAATAATACATGTCAAATTATAATTATCATTATATAAACTGTCCTGGTTAAAAATAATCTACTTTTATCTGTACAAATATCATTTTAAAATCCATTCGTATAACTTTTTTATTTAATTTATAACATATATGAAGACATAAGAACTGAAATTTAATTAAAAATATGCATATAAAACTGAATTATTTTTTATGTAGAAATTAAAAGGTAATGTTTGGTTAGGTATAGAGAATAATTGAATAATTCTACCTTTCAAATATATAAAAAATCAATAATTTTATAGAAAATGTAATATAACCATTAAATATTTTTAATAAAAAAATATATGCAATAAGTAAAATAAGGAGTGATATATTCGTCTGGTGAAATAAAAAAAATATGCAGATAAGTTATTTTTATTTAATGGTTTTTTGTCATACTTATATTTGTTAAACTCGTTTAATGATAAATATACGTATTATATTTCTTTTTTTAACTTATCTAATTAAAATATAAATACATTAATAATATTTAATTCATTAATTATTTTTTATTAAAATCACAAGCTTTTTCATAACTTGAAGTTGAAAGTAATAAAAAATAAATTCAATAAATATAAAATAAAATCTATAATATTAAAAAGTGAGATTTTTCATTATAAATATATATTTTAAAATTTTAAAATATACTATTAAATACAATATTTTAATTTATTTTATTATAAATATAATTATTTAAATTTTTAGACGAAGTTATATATATATATATGATTCATACAAATCTTTTATTAAATAATATCAATTTCATTCTTATATAACAGAATTCAATTTCATTTTTATATAACAGAATAAAAAAAATATTTAACAATAAAAATATGTATAGAATAATTCAATATGAAATGATAGATATCCATAAATTATTGTAATAATTTATAAAATAGAATATGAGATCGAATATTTTAATGTTAAAATAATTTAATAATATAAACAATTTCATAATCACATTTCATTGTTTAAAATACTTATAATCTCTCTAAAACTTATTTTCCGAGTTTTTTGTTTGACGATCAGGAGATGTTTAGAAGATCACGACAGTAAGTTTCATTTTCAATCGATCAGTTTTCATATAGAGTAAGTCAATTTTTGCCTTTTTTTCTTTAGTTTTCAATTTAAGACCCATGTAAAGAAAATTTCACGCATGTGTCATTAACTCTCTTTTCCTAGTTATTTGTTTACTGGTGGTGCCCTAGTCATAATTCAATGTTCTATAAGTACATATAGAGTCGTTTGAGCTAATGTAAGGGTAGTTGTTCTTTTAGAGTTGTATAAGCTTTCCAACCACGTAAGGAGGATAATTAGTACTTTAGAGAATGATTAGGTAGAAAACTATTGTGGCATTGAGAAATGGAAAATAAGTTGAATTATAAGTTGGTCTTAGTTAAAAAGGGGGTTTTGATAGGTGAAAAGTTAAGGAAATGGTCAATTGGTAGAAACTGAGTTTTTTTGGTTAAGTTTTATAGTCATTTAAAACTTTTCTACGTCCTGAGTTAAGAAAAATCTGATGTAGAATTGGTTTTTAGTTGATAGGTTGAGTTTTGTACGGTTCTTTTGTCCATTTTCAAAGGTTTTTACCAGTGAAAATCTAAAGTATAAAGTCTGTGATGAAAATGAAAGTTTGGGATTTTATTTTGAGTCAATTGAAACTTGTTCAGATCCTTAGTTTGTAAATTTCTAGTTTAGAAGGTGTAGAATTTATCGTATGTACTTTTGAGTTGTTGAGTTGGTCTAATGTCTTATTTCTAACCAAATGAGCAATATGGTACTCAAAATTTCATATATAAACATGTTTTCATATCAATTCTATTGTTAAATAACCAAAATTGGTAATTTGGATCGGTCTAAGGTACCAAGTTCCGAAAGATAGGTTGTTGTATTTTAATATGACGTTGAGCGATCCCATGTGACGCTCAATGTCGTCCAACCCGAGAGTCCTAGGCTCTAGGACGCTAAGTGCCACTTTGGGGTGTTGAGCATCACAGAGTTAGAGAGCTCTCTGACTTTGGGGCGCTGAGTGGGGAGTTTGTGCGCTAAGCGCCACTTGCCTACTATAAGTTTGGCTCTAAGCGATTAGGTTCTAATGTTGGATGCCTTGTTCGTTTTGTGAGTTTTGTGTTCTTTTCTTTTATGTTCTTGTGAATGGTAACTATATTGATGCTTTAAGGTGTGTGGTATATTATATGGAATGCTATGAAGGTTTATGTATGATGTTATGTATGTATCAAGGTTTGGTTAAATAAGAGTTTTTAAGGTGAAATTCTAAAAGGTTCCTTCAAGTATTGTATGTATGAGTGTAGGAAGCTTAGTATTGGGGTTTATCCTGACACTCTAATGGTAACTCATTCTAAATTAGAGAAGGGTGGTGCATGTGATTAAAGTAGCAGAAGATCCTAATCTAGGTACTCCATCTTGGCCTAAGACGCAAAACAGACTAACTTTGTGTGTGTGGTAGGGTGAAACCCATTGGTTATGCAAAGTAGTAGAGGCCACCACAAGTGCATGACCTGCCATAGCTCAACATTCATACATCTATCCATATGGTCAGGTGTGGGTTCATGGTATGCTTAGGATATTTGTTTGCCTTTGTATAATGTAATATATGATGAATCATGATATCCTATGTTTGTTTCTTTTAACATTAGCTTATCCTTTGTGTGTTTCTTTATTTGGTTGCTTATGTTTGTTTATTTGCTTTTTGCAATGATCATCTAGTTGATGTGAGCAGAAAGTAACAAACTTTTGGTAAAACAAGCTTTGGGAAAAGATAGCGTGAATGCGTAGTTATGAGTAGAATAGATAGTTTATCTAGTTATATTTTGAAAGACATTATATAAATGGTATTTTCATTTTGTTGTGTATAAAATTAAGGTTTAATAGGTTCGTAGGTCCTTATATTTGTAGGTTTGTTTCAATTGGGTCCTCCAATTTTGAAATTGATCAATTGGGTCTCTAATTTAGTCAATTTGATGCAATAATAACATTTCTATTAAATGAAGGTAACGACTTTAAGTTGTGGGAAACTGAGGTAACCAGGTGGCAGTGTTTGATCCAGGTGGCAACGTTTGAGCTAAATAGGTGGATAATAACATTTCTAATTGTTAAATTTTTAAAAGCAAAATTAATAAAATAATGCTGGAAATATAATTGGAAGCAGAAATTATTAAACATATTAGAAGCACAGTTTTTAATTGTTAAATTTTGAAAAACACAAATTATTAAACATATTAAACGATTGTTTCCTATTTTGGGGTCAGAGTGATCGTGTGTGAGAAATTGGGGAAATTAAAGAACTTAGGGTTCGTCATTGTGGTGGCATTTGGGGAGCATCGCTTACACATAAGCTTTCAGTGCATAAAATTGTAGTGATCTATCGGTTCTTTTGATTGGAAGCAGCTAATTTTGTGGCGGTGACTCACGTGGTACAGTTTCGCGAAGGTCGTTGGGAATGACTCACGTGTCTAGGTTGGTAAATGTTTACTTGTTTCTATATTTTTGACAATGATTCATGGTCAGTGGTGGTCCCCCATGTTCGAAGTGGTGTGGTAGTGTTATTTATGTTGTTCTTGAAATTGTTGTTGCAAAGTGGTCCCATGTTTGAAGTGTCGTAGTAGACCATAATTGTTGTTGTGCTTTATATTGATGTTGCAATGTGGTCCCCCATGTTTGTTTCTTGTGTTTTTTTTTTCGTTTAAGTTATGTTGTAGTTGGTCCCCCATGTTTCCTTGTCCTGCTTCTAATTTTACATAATTTTTGTTCTCATTGTCGTCTTATTATTTTATAGGATATATAGTGTTATAGTGTATAACATGAAGGATCATTTCGAAGTTGTTTTCCACCATGGAGGTCACTTTATAAAGGATGGGCCACTTAAGTATGAGGGGGAAAGTACAACTCTGTCTTTTGACCCAGACGTGTGGAGTTACTTCATTATAGTCAGTGTAGTAAAAGGACTTGGTTATGATGGATTTAAGGAGTTGTGGTATTCTGTAGGGGGGGTTGTGTTAGATGATAGGTTAGAGGCTTTATCTGATGATAGAGGAGCCATGCACATGATGAACTTAGCTAAGCTAAATGGACAAGTTCATTTATTTGTTGTTCACACAGTGTTTGTACCTGAGATCATAAACTTGTTAGAAAATGTTCCACATAATATAGGTGAAGAAGAAGTTCAACCTGTGATGCATGATAGTGGTGATGGTGAGTGTGAAGTTCCTGTTTCAGAAGAAAGATCTGAGGGAGATGATGTTGTAGAAGGTGAAGTTGAAGCTGAATGTGATGTGGGTGAGTCTGAAGGAGATGATGTTGATGTTCGTAGTTGGAGTTCTAGTGGTGAGGATGCCAATGTTGATTGCAACGTGGAAGTTCCTAGTATGGATGACCTAGTTGACTGTGATATCCAAGAAGAGGTAGGGCATGGAGTTGGGAATTGGATTGGTGAAATTGAAGTTGATGTGCAAGATGATGGTCCATCATGTACTCGCATTTCCNATAGTGATGTTGAGGATGGTATAAATACAGAGAAAGATANAGGTTTGTCTGATGATAATTGGGAATCAGAAGAATTGCTTAGTGAAGGAGAAAGTGATGGAGAAGATGATGATGACCAAGGAAGTTATGGAAAGTTTGTAACATTTAGTATGCCTAAAACAATGGTGGATTACAAGTGGGATTTNGGCACTTATTTTGCTAACAAGCAAGATATTCTGGATGCCATAAGGACATATGCAGTAGAAAATGGGAGAAATTTATCATATGTTAAAAATGATAAGAAGAGAATTAGAGTGAAGTGTATGGGTGGTAAAGGAAAGTGCCCCTGGATGACATATTGTGCTTATATGAATGTAGTACGAACGTGGCAATTAAGGACTATTGTTGACAATCACACTTGTAGTAGAGAGCACAAAGTCAAATTAATGAATTCAAAGTGGCTAAGTAAGAGGTTGGAGAAAACCGTGAGAGAAAATCCCAAAGTCAAGGTAGGGGAAATTCGTGACAAGATAAGTAGAAAGTGGAATGTTGGTGTATCTAGATCCATGGCTTTTAGAGCAAAGTCCATTGCTTCAGACCATGTAGATGGGTCTTTCAAAGAACAATATAAAAGGATCTATGATTATGCAAACGAGCTCTTACTTCGTAATCATGGATCCACAGTGAAGGTGGAAGTGGAAAAGAATGTCATTGGCCATATTTTTAAGAGGTTCTATGTTTGTCTTAAGGCCTGCAAGGACAGTTTTATGTCTTGCAGGCCAATTATAGGGCTGGATGGTGCTTTTTTAAAAGGTAAGTATGGTGGTGAATTGCTAACTGCTATTGCAAGAGACGCAAATGACCAGATGCTACCTCTAGCATATGCCATTGTTGAAGTAGAGAATAAGGAAACATGGAAATGGTTTCTAGAACTTCTAGTTGAAGACATTGGTGGGGAGGCAACATTCATATCAGATCAACAAAAGGTTATCCACATGCCCTTTTTCCTAAATTAGTAACTTCATTTTCACAACAATTTATATGATGCATTTAACAACACTGCCAATTTCATTCAGTTCATTAACTTATGCTGATTATAATGCATCAATGTTGTAATTTTGTACACAGTATATTGAATGGATTTTTAACAACTCTTCCAATTTCATTCATTTCATTAACTTCATTACTACACACCAAACCTACAACAAAGTTAGAGGAAATCATCCCTTCCTCATCAACATTGAACATATAACAGATATAAACCAAACTGTATTAAACATATAACAGATACCAACAACATCAGCACCTTGATCCACTTTTTAACAATGAAAACTGATTTTTGTAAATTCCCTATCATTTTCCTAATATTATCCATGTCTTCACTGTTCACCAGAGTTTCTTTGTTTCCTTCACTATTGAAGAAGCTACCCCTTTCGTCACCACCAATANCATTGCACCATTTNAAGAAGTTGCAGCCACTTTCTTCAACACCATTCTGTAAAGACAACATTCAACTTAATTAGGGAGTACCACAACTTAATTAGGTTTAGTTGAATCAAACATACCTTATACTTGGAGCATCCCCAAAATTNCTTGCCCCGATTCTTCNTAGTTTTCGCAGTTCTCACAACACAACTCTCACCACATTAGCAGATCGGTGAAGACGTACCATTTTGCTTCCGCCTGGCGTTGCAACTCGATGAATAGCAAGAGTGATCCTTGGACATTGTGGAAGAACACCCACCCGCGTCGTTGAACTACAACCTCCACCAACCCAGCCAAGAACCCTAATTTTTCTAATTTCCCCCATTTCGCAGATTTCCCCTCTTTTACAGCACCACCTACCTGACCCAAAATAGGTAACATTGTTCTGCTTTATTGATTTATATCTATATTTCGAAAAAAATATTTATTTCTTTTTATTTATTCTCTAATTTATTCAATAATTTTAAAACTTTTTAATCCAACACTTCAATCTAAGCCACCTGGAAGCGTCAGATGCCACATGTCAACAAATTTCACGGCGCTATGTACAATTAACGGAAAAGATCTTATTGTATCAAATTGACTAAATTATGGACCCAATTGATGAGTTTCAAAATTAAAGGACCCAATTGAAACAAACCTACAAATATAAGGACCTACGAACCTATTAAACCTAAAATTAAACTTATAATTATTTTGAACAACGGTATGAATATTATATAAACTCTCTTAATATTAAGTTAACTATTATTCTATTGTTTTTGTGATGGTCCAGTGTTTTATGTTTAAACGAAATGTTATAATTATTTAATGAAATATTTTTACATGACAGTGAAATAAAATGTATTATTAATAAACACAATATTTTTTAAAATAATATTATTTTACGGAAAACAAAAATAAATTACATTTAGGTTAAATATATTTCTTATCTATAATAATTACGTTTAAAATTTTGGTTTTGTTTGTTTCATCTGCTTTAGAAAATAATGTATTTAGTCACTTTTATTGTAAACATCTTCACTGTTTACATATATATGCCACATCTTAAATTTTAGAATTAAATTAAAATTTATCCTTAAACCATCAAACTATCACACCAACACGCGCCACATGCCTTGCCTCACTTCCTCGCTCTATTTCCTTCCTTTTATGTCTACTGCACTTTGAGTCCTTATTTGGTAAGTTAACACGTGCTTATCTGTTTTCAAATTAATTTTATAAATAATGGTATTAAAATACACTTTTAATTATATCTGACACGTAATACAAGAATAAAATAGTCATAAAAATATATCTTTTTTGTATTTTATCAATAAATAAAAAAATAAAAAATGGAAAAGAATAATATCAAATAAATGCAAAATATTTAGATATGTCAAAGATTTTTTTTTTATTCTCTTCTTTCTTAAAAAATACAAAAATTTACAGTTTTATAATTATTTTATTTTTATAGTGGGTCAAATGAATATAAAATCATGAAATAATATCCTGTGTGTGAGAGTATTAACTAGAAAAATATTCTTTGACGCACCTAAATTTTTTACATTCATTTGATACTATCTTTACTTTTTTTTTTCTTTTTTTCTTGAAAAACTACAAAACTTTTCACTCTTTATACTATTTTACCCTTATATTCTATTTCAAACAAATATAAAATTATATCATGGAATTATTACTCTATTAACTTCATCACAATTTAATACACATAATTCCTCACTTTATAGATTTACATTTAATATTACAAAAAGGTTTAAAATAAAAAAATATATATAAATATGGAAAATAATACTTTCACTCACAATTTTTTTTTACTTTTTCTTTGGAAAAAGTCTCTTTAACAACTCTTTTTTGACAACTTTTTGATAACACATACGTGATAATCTATGATTGGTCCGTTTCAAATATACTTTTAAATATAAATTCAAACAGACCAATAAAATGATGACACGTGTTCTGTTGTAAAAAAATTATTAAAAAAAAATTGTCAAAATATCATCGTATTTTTCTTTCTTTACCGACTACTGCTTTGAGTGAGAATTGTCGACGTAGTGCTTTCAGAGAGATTTCTGATACAGTATCCACACGTGTTTAAAGTAAGCAATAGCATAATAATGACTTATAAAAGCAACCAACCACCCATCATGAAATCAAACAAACCATCTAAAAGTCATACGTTAATTTCTCTTGTTGTCTCCATTGTCATCTTCTTCTTTTCTGTCTCTGGTTTTTCCAAGCTCTTCCCATGGAGTCATCACCAATAACAACAACCCACATAGCCCTTGTCTCGGTCCCTGCTTTCAGCCACCAAGTCTCGATCCTCGAGTTCGCAAAACGACTCCTCCATCTCCACGCTGACACCTTCCACGTTACATGCATCATTCCCACACTCTCTTCTTCACCTTCAAAGCACTCCTTCTTCTTCGATTCCCTCCCTCACAACATTCACTGCATCTTCCTCCCCTCGGTCAACTTCCATGACCTAAACAACAATGGCGTCTCCGTCGAAATCCAGACTCAGCTCTCGGCCTCTCGAGCCATGTCCTCCGTCAGAGAAACCCTAGTTTCACTCTCCAAAACCACTGATATCTCTGCTCTCGTTGCCGATGCCATGGCCCCGGAGGCTCTGGAGTTTGGTAAGGAACTCAACATCTTGTCCTACATATACTTCCCTTGCTCCACCATGGTGCTGTCCGTTTGCTTTCATTCTCAAAACCTCGACGAAGAGGTTTCGTGTGAATACAAGGATCACCCTGGTTTGATACACCTTCCTGGTTGTATCCCTATCTCTGGCAGAGATCTTCCTGACAGCATGCAAGATAGAGGAAGTTTGGCATACAAGCTTTTCCTTCAACGATGCCAAAGATACCTTAATGGTCATGATGGTATATTGGTGAACAGCTTCATGGAATTGGAAGAAGAAGCAACAAAAGCAATATCCCAACATGGTAATGGTGGTGATTACCCTCATGTGTATTCAGTTGGCCCCATCACACAAAGTGGTCCTAGTGGTTCAAAAAGTAGGTGTGAGTGTTTATTGTGGTTGGATAAACAAGAACCTAATTCAGTTCTTTACGTGTCTTTTGGGAGTGGTGGCACACTTTCCCAAGATCAGATCGATGAACTTGCATTAGGGTTGGAGCTGAGTAAGCAGAAGTTTCTGTGGGTGAATCTGAGAGCACCAAATGATAGAGCAAGTGCTACTTATTTCAGTGAGGGGGGTTTGGTGGATGATGATGATCCTTTGCATTTTTTGCCAAAGGGGTTCCTAGAGAGAACGAAGGAGCAGGGTTTGGTGATGTGTGGGTGGGCCCCACAAGTGGAAGTGCTTGGACACAGGTCGATTGGTGCATTTTTGAGTCATTGTGGTTGGAACTCAGTTTTGGAGAGTGTTGTGCATGGAGTGCCAATGATAGCATGGCCTTTGTTTGCTGAACAGAGAAGCAATGCAGCTTTGGTGAGTGATGGATTGAAAGTTGCTTTGAGGGCAAAGATGAAGAAGCCTAGTGTGGTGGTGAAGGAGGACATTGTTAAGCTCATAAAAGGTTTGATGGAGGGTTTGGAGGGTCAAGAAATCCGTAGGAAAGTCAAGGAACTCAAGAAGCTTGCTAACTCTGCAATCATGGAAGATGGCTCCTCCACAAGGACTATAGCAAATTTGGCAAACAAGTGGAAGAATAAACACACCTGAGAAACTTCTACTTGCTTCTTTGTTTTATTATTATTCCATGTTAATCATTCAGGTTTGTTTCATTCGGTTCAGTTTATGCATTATTTGAGTTCTACTTTTGGATAAATTAGATCAAATCAAATAAAACACGATACTATCTATATAAAGTTCTATTCATTTCATCTCATTTTGTATCACATGTTCAACTGTTGTTGTGATTTTGGACTCTTTTTAGATTATATTATTAATTTATAGGAAAATGATATTTTAACACCATTTTTTGACACTATTTTGACACTGTATACGTGTCAAAATGTGGTTGGACGATTTCAAATTAAAAAAAGCTGAGGCAATAACATATTTGGAAGAGAAAAACCAAAGTTTTTTTTTTAATTTAAAATCATCTAACCACATTTTGACACGTGTGCAGTGTCAAAATGGTGTCAAAAAAATAGTGTTAAAATATCATTTTCCTAATTTTTATTTTGAATTGTTTTGAGAATTTAATATTATTTTGAATTGAAATTTATTTAAATTTGATTAGAACCCATTTAGTTCACTTATTCATAATAAGCTGAAATATGTTCAAATTTTTTCGATTCTCTAATAAACTTATCAATGACTCATTAAATAACCAATTCGTAAATCATATTTAATTGAGACATGTGACCATCTTGAATACATAAAATATAAAAAATTATTTAAAATTAGAATTTAAAGCATATTGAATATATATATATATATATATATATATATATATATATATATATATATATTATTTTACTTTTTGGATATCGAATTTTATATCAAGATAATCGTAATAAAATATATTAAATTAATTAATTGATGAGATACAATTAAATGCTCCTACGAAATACAATTAAATGAATCAGGTGAGTAGGAAAGAAGAGGACCACATGAATTGAACCCAAAGGACTTTGTCAACTATGCTTTGAATGTTAGAGGTTGAGTTGTAAAGTTCGAAAAATTACTTATTAATGGAAAATGAATGTAGAGATAACGAAAACATCAATTTACCCTTCTTTTGAAAAATCATGTTAATTTCTTACCCTTCGTTCTAAAATTCTATGCCTCATATTTCATAAAACACAAAAAGTGCCACACTAGTTTAACTCAGTCAAATTTTTATAGGAAAAACACGAGCATAAACCTGAGTTTTATTTGAGTTTTTTAATCACAACTCTTACGTAAAAGTAATGATAAAATTATCACATTCTTATTTTTTTAGTTGTAAAAAAGATACTGACAAGTATCGAAAGTCTTACATTAATTAGAGATAAAGTTAATTCATAATATATAAGTAAATGTAAATCTCATTTTACAAGTTAGTTTTATTGAATTAAATAATGTATATGAGAAAAATGTGATTTTTTAGTAAGACTTTACTAAGTATATAATACTTTTGTCAATTCGAACAATTAGGATTGTGAAAAAAATGCAATATAGTTTAATAAAATGTATGCGGGTGGTCATACTTTGATGTATTTGGAACTAGTTAAAAATGAAAAAAAAAAATATATCTTAAAGAAATAATTCAACCTTTACATGGAAAATTATAATTAATAAAGAGGTCGCATACGAGAAGTAAAGCTTGTATGTAAAAGTACTGATAAAATTGTCACACACTTATTTTTGTATTTTTTTTAGTTGTAAGATAGTGACATATATATGAAAAAAAAATGTGATATTTTTAGTAGGACTTTACTTAAAAGAAATGTTTATTTTGACATACAAAGTGATTAATAGTTAAAAATGCAAAAAATATATCTTAAAGAAATGTTTATTTTGACATAAATTAAAACTTGGTGTGGATGATAAACAAGTATTCAAAAAGTATTTTTCAATCACGTGTATAAAATTGATGTGACTCTAAACTCAACACGTCAAACTCTATTTTTCAAAAAGATATGTTGGTAAGCATAATCAATGCATTTTGTAGGACGCGAATTGGTTAATCTAGCTTAAACTTGAAGTAACTTTTGTTCGTAGATAAGCAATTAGCTAAGTATTTTTGTGTATGTAGATATGTTCAATTATGTTTTAGGCTTTATTTTGTTATGGCTAGAATAACTCTTTATATCTTTGTTTTGGCAAATAGAAAATCTCCACCAAATACACTCTTGCAATTTTTTTATGTGAAAGGGTATTTATTTCATTGATGCATATTATCATTTGGAAACATAAACGAAGGTCACAAAGTTTAGAATAATTAGTGAAAAATATAATAATGAGAGATGGAAGAGAACAATTACCCTTACTCTATTTGAATTCATAAGCCGAGGCCACTAATGGATGCGTTATTGGGACTCATAATAATATAAATAAAGTTTATTTATTGGTTGAGCAGAATTACATTGTTCCAATTATTTGTCTATTTATATATATATTAACATGTGTGTTGAGAAAACTTAATTTTCAAAATTTATTATACTTATTGTTTTGGTTATGGGTTTGGGTTAACTATTTTAAGTGTGTTTTTTAATATTGGAATGTTTGTTTTGGTCATCAATTCTCTTAGGTGTATGTTTAATCAAAGTGAAAGTTTACTTGTAGAAGATATTTTAATGTTAAAATTAATCAAGATTTAATTGTTTAAGTAATTAATGTATATTAAATATAATCACTTATCTCTTGGTCTTAAACTTGTATTTATAGTTTTCGGAATAGGTTTCGGATTAACGGTGTCCTAATTGCGATTTAATTATTGATAATTGTGAATTATCAGACTCGATCTGATAGTTGGAGACAACTCGCTTAGGGACTCCCTTATGTTTGTAAATAGTGGTGGGCCTTCGGGTCATTTTCCCCACTACTCTCTTCTACTTTCTACGAACTAGAACATCCAACCTTCTCCTTTCCACTTTCACGTAATAATGTCAACCATTAATCTATAATCGTTTGAGGAGTCCATGGGGGAAACGTTTTGGGCATGGGAATGGTGCATTGTTGTCGTCTGGGTCATCCTCGGGTTCTTCTTCTATTTTGGGATCAACTGATTGGTTTCCAAATCAAGTTAGTGATGTGGATACCATCGCACGGGCACCTCCAGCACATACTGAGGCTGATATGCCTTCGAAAATTTATGCATCCAATGAAGGGGGAGAGGGTTTGGATACTCTCTTGGTCGTCCAATAGATCTTTAAACAACAATAACATTTGCTCTGGTTGTTCGATTTGCTATTATTATATATGGATTTGGGGTAGAAGAAAAGTTCTAATCACGTGACAGTCTGCATAGTTGACTGTCCCTTTTTTCAGAAAAATGTTGTTTTCTATTTTTTGTCAATGTTTTATTTTCAAACTTTGAAAAAATATTTCATATACTTAAACTTTGAATTTTGATCTAAATTTTTTTATGGGTCTTCTCATGATATTTTGGTGTTTTGAACAAACTTTCAAGTCATTTGGAGTTGTTTTCAATATACTCTCAGTTCTACTCGAAAGCTTAGATGTATAAAGTGTAGTGTACTATGCAAAACAAACAAGAACAAAAAACAAGTTCAACAAACAAGAACAACAAACAAGTTCAATAAACAAGAACAATAAACAAGTTCAACAAACAAGTTCTTGGAAACGAAAACAAAAACTAACCTTCAGAAAGGTGGGTTCGTCGGAATAAAGTGTTGTTGTCAATGAGAGAGAAAGCAAAACATGCCTATCAAGGAGAAGAACACGAAAACAATCAATCAAAATAAACGGAATTCATACCTAAAGTAGTTAATCAACATGCATTTGTATAAAATGAAAGAGGTGCTGGTTCCCAAGCTTCGTTGGAGAAAAGTTTAGGGAGAGAAGGGGGTCTCACGCTAAGATAAAGTGAATGAATTTTTAACCTCCCACCCAAATTTTTATTGAATTCACTAACATGTAACATCTGATTCTCGGCCATTCGATGTCTTATAACCTTTTGACATCTAATTCTAAGGCAATCAATGTCATACGTGAGTATATTTTCACCTTCGCGCCAATCATTTTCTTGAAATTTACCCAATAGGACGTCAAACTTTTGAATATCCGACGTCTTATAACCAATTGACGTCGGACAAGTCTAAGTCTGATGTCTTAATTGAACTGTTATTTACAAAAACACCACCGATCATTTTTAATGTTGGCTATTCAATGGTTGGACATTGAACATGTGACGTTATACACTATTTTTGTAGTAATGTGTTCCTCCCCTTGTGATCCAACCTGATACATAACATCTTAAAAAAAGGAAATTCGTAATTAAAACAATTACCATCAATTTTGACACCAATATTATCATCAACCAACTTACATATAAAAACATGTACTCTGAAACTTGTGCAATCTATCTCCCAAATATCTTCAATTCACCAAAGTAGCACATTGATGCCATAATAGGATTTTTATCCTTTGCACTCGAGAAGTGCATTGACTCAACCACCACTATTACTCCACTATTCTGCATGGTGCTTTTTTCATCTTCTTCTTTTGTATGAAATGTACAATTGTTTATATCATACCCACTCCAACATATGACATCAAAGTTTGGCTCACTCGATATCCAATTTAGTGTTTCAAAAGCTGTATTGTCAAAGTTGAACCTATTGTTTGAACCACTTTAAAAAGGCTTTGCTGTCCTCATTATTGTCTCACTTCTGAGGCATTCATGGATTATTTCTCTTTACAATATCTTTATAAGAACCTAAGTGGGGGATGACTTCTTTAGTGTTATTCAATATATGTGTGTGTGTATATGTGTGTGCTCGTAGAACTTCAACTTTATCTAGAGTCACAAATTTTGCACTTTGAGTACCCTTGCCAACACCTCTTTCACAGTAACAAGACTTAGGTACCTCTACAACTTCAACATTTAATAAGTTGTTTATATAGAACTTGATAGTTTACTCAACAATATATCTTTCAGCTGTTGATGCTTCAAAATGATATTAGTTATTTACATAGCCTTTTAATATCTTCATCTATCACTTAATAGGGTACATCCATCGTAAGAATACTTGACCAAAAATTATAACTTCTCTTACTAGATGAATAATCAGGTGCACCATAATATCAAAGAATGATAAAGGAAAGTACATCTCAAATTGATGCAATATGACCACAACCTCATTTTCTAGCTGATCTAGCTTCTTAATGTTGATAACTTTACTACATATTACATTGAAAAAAAAAAACACAGTCTTGTTAATGTGTATATAAAATTCTTAGTAAATATGTCTTAAACAACCATTGGTAGAAATTATTGCATCAATACATGACAATCATGAGATTTTAACCCAATTAACATTTTATCTTTCATGGATACAACTTGTTTAAAATTGGAAGAGTAACCTAGTTAAACTTTCATACCACATAAAAGCTCATAAAAACTTTTTCTTTTCTTGTTTACACAATGTGTGACATGCTAGAGGCAAATGTGTCCGCTTACCTTGTGATTTTAGAGCTAACTGTTCTCCTATACCCATTTCAACCAGGTCCTAACGAGCATTGAGACCATCTTTCGTCTTGCCTTGAATATTGAGGAGTGTTCTAATAATACTATCACAAACATTTTTCTCTACTTGCACAACGTCTAAACAATGTCTGACATCAAGCACCCTATTACATTCAGACTCACCCTATTTTTGTTTGTATCGTGATATCTCACATTATGGACATTGATGTAACTTGGCAAACTTACTCTTGTATAAGACACAATCGTTTGGATATGCATGAATTTTTTCATACTCCATAGCCATGGAACACAATACCTTCTTCAACCATATTTGTGTGCTGGCAATGAGTTATCTTTAGGAAGCATGCTACTCAACAACTCAAGCAATTGTTGATAATTGAGCACAAGTTGCATAAGTTGTTATACACATGAGCATGTTAGAAGGAATCATGTCCAGCATCACGTATATGTCTTATAACCGATCAATCATCTCTAAATCACCTTCTTTTTCTTCTACTTGAGACTTATCTACACTTGGCATTTCTATTAATTCACCATGCCATGTCCACTTTGTGTAGCTCTTTAGGAATCCATCATAACGGACATGCTCCCAAATAACTTTAGTTGGTAGTTTTTGCTCATTCAAAGAATTAACACACGGGCAATAAAATCCTCCATTATTGACCAAAACATTCATTTTTGCAAATTCAAGAAATTGTTTTACTTCACAACCTTTAGAAAACCCATGTAGACTAATAATAACACAACCCCTAAAGCTAGTTTCGTGAAGGATCCAAGGAACTTTCGTGGCCCTTATTTCTACAAATATACATGAAAAGAAACCCAAAGATATACACTCAAGAAATCTGCATTCCAAGCATTAAATTAAAAACACCATCTCACAACTTCAAATGCATGCACTGATACAAGGCTTATGGATTCAACACAAGATACCAAAAAACCAAAAACAAATATATCAAACCATTCAAGACTATACCAACTATCAAAAAAATCAGCTATCCTTACCTCTAATCCAAGCAAAACCTCTCCTCTTACCTCTTCCTACACCTCCCACCTGATATCCTTAGTACAAAAGATCTTCAAACTCTCTCTTCCTCTAGAAACCTTCTTGCAACCCCTCTCCTTTTCTTTTCTCCCTTTTTCTTTCTCCTCCCTCTATTATAACCCTAAAAATATATTCATCCTATTAAATAAAAACAAAATCCCAAGGATAAAATTTAAAGTTCTGTTTTGATCTTCTTAAAAAAAAGAAATCTCTGTTTTCTTCTCTTTTTCAAAACAAATCAAGGATCATTGCATTGCATGCAAAAGCCCATTGGTGCATGAAGGTGAGAGAGGGTTGGACCAATGCCCTCAACACGCCTAAACTATTTATAGGTGCAAACATCAATATATAATCTATATTTAATCTTAATTCTAGGTCTATCACCTAATACAAATACCTACACTTTACTAAATGCATCTACCACACACTTTTAAACATAAAATAATTTATAAATCATTTCTATTTTTAGACATAAAATAAATTATAAATTATTTTCAATTTTTTTTTTCTAATCTCATAATATAACTAAAGGTTTGATTACATTAAAATAATTAACATAACAAATTTATATTTATGTACACTTTCTTCTCTTAACATTTAATTCATGATGCAAGTGAAAAATAATGTCACGATAACTATGAGAGTGTAACTAAATTATGAATTTATGTAATTTTTTTTCTATAAAATAAATTTTCATTTATATAAAATATAAAATAAATTTTTAAAAATATGTTAATATAAAATTATTTAAATCTCATTTATATAAATAAAAATCAATATATAGTTATTTTTAAAATACAGTAAAATATCATTTTATCACTTTAATTTATTATTTTTATTCAATATTAATAAAATTTAACATAAATTATCACGATGATAAGAAATTATAATTTCGCTTCAATAAAATAAAATTCTTTTTAGGCAAAATATGTTAAAATCCTGAGTGTAAAACCTGATTCTTGTCTTGTAAACGACTTTTATAAAATAATTCAATTAAAATGTCTCATATGACAAAATTAAAAATCCTGTATCATGTAACTAATATGTATTATCTCTTCTTAAAAATAACTCTTTTCAAAAATTTCAAAAAATATTCTTTTTAAATATAATTTTATAAAATATTTACAATGGAACGAAAGTTAGGATAAAATATTTCAAAAATGACATTATAAATGAAAAAAATAAATTAAAACCTCATAATTTAAAACAAGAATTACATTATATAACATAGGTAAAGATATTTCTTACATTGATATTACAGGTATATTAAAGGTAAAGTCATAAATTTAAAATATAAACTTTATAAAACATCATTGAAGTATTTACATGGAATAACTTTAAAAATTTAACTACTATAAAAGTAAAAATATTTTCCACTTTTTGAAAATATATACTATAATCAACAAGAAATTAATTAAACTATAAATGTTTTAAAGTCAAAATAAAAATAATACAATCATATATAACTCAAAAAATAAATTAAAATCTTATAAGATACCTAACCAATGCACCTAATTAATATATAATTATGACAATTTATATCTTTTCATATATATATATATATATTTAGTATTAATAACTATATATATTAAAATTAAATTATTATGAAAAAAAATAAATGTGTTGTCACATCAAAGACATCAAAATAAGTATTTTGTTAAATGTGGCCGCCATGCGCGACCCATATACGCTTGAGTATGTCAGGCATAGTTCACCTTCGGTCTAACTAGCCGCATCCTCGTCCAATCGAATCCAAAACCATCTAAAGTGCTTTGGTACTAAGCAACCTTTTAAACAAAAACCACTACCTATGTGATATCAACAAACAAACGACCTTATTACTTCTTCCAATCCCATGTTAAGGTGGTTTTAGCAATTCGGCCACATATCAACAAAACCCTTTTTTTTCTTCTTTTTTTAATTCTCTTTTTTCTTTTCTAAACCCAATTCACCATAAATACATTAAACTAAGCCTAACCATTTCTCCCTTTTCTCTTCCTTTCTCTTTGAGGGTTTCTTCTCCCTTGAAGGAAAAGAAGAGTTACCATAATCACGCACGCCGGAGAGTGGTATGCTCTCTCTTTTCTCTCAATCTATAGCTTTTGGTAGTTGGTAGTTAATTGTTGTCCAGGGTTCAGATCTGTTCACTAGCTCTTTCAATTGCGATAAGGTTCTTGATGGTTGAGTTTCTTAGATCTCTAACTTCATCGACTAATTTTTTTCTCTCTTTATGTTTCTTGGGAAATTTCTGACATTTATAGACTACCTTATTTTCAACCTATTTCTTGTTTATATATTTTGCCTTTTAAGTCTTTGATTTTGTGGTTGGTTTCTGACGTGGTTTGCTGTTCACTGGCTTGATTTTGGATTTCCGTATTTGGGTGTGGAAATTTAGAAAATTCTTTCTGCTTTCTTGATTGTGTGTTAGGTATCTTGGAATTGTAAATTAAGGAAACATTTTATATTCTTTGGTGTTGGTGGCGAGATGCTCTTAAGAAGTGACAGTGTTTGCTATTGTGTCACTGACTAAGATGTATTGTAATGTAAATGTAAACATGCAAAGAAAATGAATTGAAATGCTCTGCTACCCCCCACCCATGAGCTGAAAAGATATTTCTTTTTTCAATTTAAAATTTAAAATTTATTTCTTGTTCTTGTACAGTGATTCTTTGAGGTGCTGCAGTCATGTTTGGGCGAGGTGGACCTAGGAGGAGTGATAACTCCAAATATTATGATATTCTTGGAGTTTCAAAGAATGCCACTGAAGATGAAATCAAGAAAGCATACAGAAAGGCGGCTATGAAGAATCATCCAGATAAAGGTGGAGATCCTGAAAAGGTAAAAGCAATATTTGGTTACACTTCATTTTGATTATACCATTTGAATAAACAGCTCTATACTTGGATCTCTGTTCATAGTTTGATTTGATCATATAAACTTTACACATCTTATACTAGTGATTCTGCATTTACCTCTTGATAAGATGAGTTTATATTGTAAATTGTGAACAGATTTGATATATTAGTGTTGCATGCAGAAAACTTGAGCAAACTATATTATGTGTTTTAATTCTATATATATGTTTACATGAAATATGTTATTCACTTGGTACTTGAAAACCTGTTAACTTCATGTTGTATTCTGTTTTAATACCAAATACTTGATTCATGTATCAGTTTAAGGAGTTAGGTCAAGCATATGAAGTCTTAAGTGATCCTGAGAAGAAAGAATTGTATGATCAATATGGTGAAGATGCCCTTAAAGAAGGGATGGGAGGAGGAGGAGGAGGCTCGTTTCATAATCCATTTGATATATTTGAATCATTTTTTGGAGGATCAAGCTTTGGTGGTGAGATGTTCACTTTTAAATTTATGTTATTTCATTTCATTTGTGAATCATCTTGCAATATTAATCAGCTCACTATTACTATCATTTCTTAGGTGGTGGTAGTTCTCGAGGCAGAAGACAAAAACATGGTGAAGATGTGGTGCACTCTTTAAAGGTGTCCTTGGAGGATGTCTATAATGGTGCAACTAAGAAACTATCTCTTTCTAGAAATGTATTATGCCCAAAGTGTAAAGGGTATGCACCTATTTGTGTTTATATTTTCACAGTACATCTAATTTATATAGTGTACAGGTATACACATATTTGTGTTTATATTTTCCCTGCAATATGACTTTTGATTAGGCATGTTAGTTTATGTCAGTCTTGTTATAATCTATTAGTTTGTGTTTGTAGAATTTATTTATTTATTATTTGATTATAATCATGCATCTTTATGCCTATGTTTTGTCAGAATTTGAAAAATAATAAGCTATAACAACACATTTACATTTAATTATTGATAATTCAGGAAAGGGTCAAAAAGTGGAGCAACTAGTAGGTGTTTTGGTTGCCAAGGCACTGGTATGAAGGTCACAAGAAGGCAGATAGGACTAGGCATGATTCAACAAATGCAACATGTCTGCCCAGACTGCAGAGGATCTGGTAATGAAAACTTTGTTTTCTATATTTGTCAGGTTGTTTTATGATGTTATCTCAATCTCATCTTTCATTGATGCAGGTGAGGTTATTAGCGAGAGAGATAAATGTTCTCAATGCAAAGGAAACAAGGTTACTCATGAAAAGAAGGTACTGGAGGTACATGTTGAAGAGGGAATGCAGCAGGGTCAGAAGATTGTTTTTGAAGGACAAGCTGATGAAGCTGTAAGTGGTTACATGCTATTTGTGTTAACACTTAGAAAGTATTTCTCTGAGTTGTTAATGTTGGTTTCTTACGTGAAATGAACTCCTATTTCTTGCAGCCTGACGCATTGACAGGGGACATTGTTTTAGTATTGGCAGTGAAGGAGCACCCAAAGTTCAGAAGGGAGCGAGATGATCTCTTCATTGATCACACTCTCAGCTTAAGTGAGGCACTCTGTGGCTTCCAGTTTACTATCACACATCTTGATGGCAGACAACTACTGATCAAATCAAACCCTGGGGAAGTCATTAAGCCAGGTAATAAAATTTTGGTGTATAAATAAATGGAGTTTCATTATGGATGACAATGCAGGCTAGTTCACCTGCATTTAGCCTGCAAAAAGCTTTGCTGGCCTTTAGGAATTTAAATAATGCATGTTATGTCAATCAAATGTGGGCTAGCTTGTCATTGGCTTCTGCGGGCTATTATGCGAGAAGGACTTAAATGGGCCAGACTAAAAATACTCAGCCCAAAAGTACTCAACCTGCATTGTACCAGCCTCGCATGGTCAACATTAGTTTCATTCAACCTTTACATTCAATTTTCTGAGTTATGTATTTAAATTCTGCTATGTAGGTCAATCTAAAGCAATAAATGATGAGGGAATGCCACTACACAACAAGACATTCATGAGGGGTCGTCTTTACATCCAGTTCAATGTTGAATTCCCAGACTCGGGGTTTATTTCCCCTGATCAATGCCAGTTATTGGAAAAGGTATTACCTCAGAAGGGCAGCAAGCGCATCTCAGATGCAGAGCTTGATGACTGTGAAGAGACCACTTTGCATGATGTCAACTTGAAGGAGGAGATGAAAAGAAAGCATCAACACCATTACCGTGAGGCATATGATGAAGACGAAGATGAAGGTCCCTCTGGTCACAGGGTGCAATGTGCTCAACAGTAGTGCAATTTGTGGTAGAGGTTATATGTTTTCTATCTTTTGTTTGCATAATGCAGAAACCATAACTGCTTGATAAATTTTACCTTTAGGTCTTGTTATTAGTTTACAGTTCATGGCAAATTAGTTTACATTTCATGGCATATAACTATGTTTTTTTTTTTTTATTGCAATGTCAAGTTTATGAAAATTTAAGTGCCCTCTTTGATTCTTTGGTACATGGTATGGCCTCTTATTTAACTTGCTCTCATTATTATTATTTTGTTGTAGGGCTAATAATAAAGATTGTCAGTAGTGTTAATAATGATTCAATCAGTTCTATTTCACAATTGCTCTTTTTGGTTAATTATTTAGTATAAGTTTTGTTTGGCTTTGTTCTAAAACTTTTTCATGAACACTTCTATCTCCAAAGTTAATTGAGTGCTTTTTATGAACTAAAATAATTTGTTAAAACTTATTCATACAATTTATATAATATCTTAATATAACTTTATAATTTGTTTTATTTTATTTTTGCTAGAAATACCAGTAAAAAAGTTTGTTTGTGTTTTTGTGATAATCTTATGAGTTAAATCCATTGACAGTCCTACTTGAAAAGTTCTTATAAATAATTTCTAAAAAGCTTTTGCTAATGTTTAACTTCACCAAGTGACAGCCAATAAATTTACTATTGGAGGGAAAATTTTAATTATCAAGTATTTGTAACGTTCAATCATTCAAATTATATATTTTCTTGTATAGTATTAGAATGCTTTTGTTTTATGTTTCCTCTGACACTAAAAGGGGCATGTGGAAACTTGAAATAGAAAGGTGTACAATAATGATCAATTTTTTTAATTGTTATTATAAACATTTTTTTAATTGTCACAAATATTTGACAAGAGAAAAAGGTAAATCTAATTCCTACAAAGGGTTACATAAATTACATAAAAAGTTTGGTTCATGATATCTTGCTTCACAACATAACTCCTGTTAGTTTCTTACTTAATCACTAAATTGACTTGACAAGTTAAAACATATTATTAAACTAGTTAAAATACTATTCAAATTTTAATTTTATTTATCACTAAACTGGTTTCAGTAAATAAAAGTTTTTAAAAGATACTTTTAAACAAACATTTATTTTTTAAAAATTTATATAGTAATAAAATGGTTAATAAATTAGTTCTTGGCACAATTAACTGATCTGTCCAGTTTTGAAAACTATAGTTCGCATTTTATTAACTAAGGAGATAATTTCCCTTTAGTTAACTAAGAAAATTTTAAAATCGTCCTCACTATTTGAAGTACGATATTAAAATTATCAGTAATATTAGGTTAGGTTTTTTATCAAACAAACAATTTGACTAAATTGCTCAAAATGGTTTTTAGTTAAACACTAGTCATCAATCTGATTAAGGGAGTCTCAATCATTTATGCAAACTTACAATTACTATAAGTTGAAAACTATTAGACTAAGAGAGCAAAGAGAATTTAAGCGGAAAGTAAGAACGAGTGGAAGGAATATGAAGTATGAAATTTCTTCTTTATTAAGTGTATTTGTAATTACACATTATTTATTTATTTGAAGTGTCTTACAACAATTAAATTTTATTTCATTTTGATTTTCTTGCCAAAGAGTTTATTTTACTTTACACAATTCTAGATAATTTAAATAAATAAATTATTTCTAAAATTATTTCATCCAAATATACACTTAATCATTTGGAAATCTGTTGTGGGGTTGAAGTTATTTTTCATCAAGTTTTAATTGATGGACTTTTATTTTCATTATCTTTGTCTTGAAATCTCATTCATTTAAGTTAAAAGGTTATTAGCACAAGGTACGTTGATGTAAAGTTAGTAAAGATTAATAGTTTTAACACTTAATGTATAATAAATGTAATTATTTATCCATTTATTTCAAACATGTATTTATATATTTCAGAATGGATTTTGAATTATTGTAGCTAAATTAGTACTAATAATGTTTTTTCATAAGTTAATCAGAATTAGGTATAATCATCTTGAAGAGTGATTGTTCAGCCTACAAAGTAATCGTGTTTTTTTATGCTTACTCTTGTCTTTTCAAGGACTTGCTCGTTCGACTATCGTTTCAATGACTTCTAAATGGACATCTTGAGGGAGTTAAACTTGACACCTATCCAACTGAACCCAAACATGTGACATTCATGCAGGAGTTTAAGGTTGTTTGTAAGGTCCTTGATTTCACTCTTATTCCTCCATGTTTTCTATATTTCTTCCGCATCCACCCACATGAGAGAAGGGGTTGAGTATCTCCATTCTCCAGGAACAGGAGATGGTTGTTCACCTTATTTGTTGACTCCTTTAAAGGGGTTCAAGACAAACTACCTTAAGGTAGAAATAACGAAGGCCGACAGTCAAAATTTTACATAAAAGCCAATTAGGTAATGTTCCCTTTTTACTGGATGGAGAACCTAAGGAAGTTGACATCATAGGCTACGATGACGTCCAGGGAGCTAGAAGCAGTTAACCTGATTGACGAGCTACCTCACCGCCTTTCCTCCTAAGGTCTCATCAACTTCGTAGACTCTGAAGACCTTTGTAATAGAGTGTTCGATAAAGTTTCATTTGTATTGTGTTAACCAAAGTTATCTACTTCTTCGACAAAGCTCTCGCCCAAGTTATCTACTTCTTTGACATTCTTTTTGACGTGATGAAACAGGTAGTGGACAGACAACTAGTGAACAGCCTGAGGAGCAAAAGGATGACCAACATGTTCAGATCGTGTATTGTATCATATAGACAGTGCGGTGAATGAATTACAGAAAGCGATCGGTAGTTCAATTCTCTAGAACTTCCAAAATAACATAGACTGGTCGATTGTAAACCTCATTGGTAACTGAATGGTCACACACTTTATATTAAGGATACCACAAATCTAGCATGACTAATAAGATAAAGCATCATCCATTGTAAACCTCATTGGTAACTGAATGATCACACTTTATATTAAGGATACCACAAATCTAGCATGACTAATAAGATAAAGCATACTTATGAGACATTGGGTGGTAATTGGGTCAACCCTAACTAACAGTTCACTTCGAAATGATTTATAAATACAGAAGTAAGGTAAGGAGATAGGTAAATGCATTTATTAGACATTTAAAGTGCTTTTGACGGGTACCAATCCATTCGATTTGGACTCTAAAAGAAACCATTGTAAGGAATTAAACGACAAAGTGTGAAGAAATAGTTCTCTATCCTATTATTTGAAATATGTATGATGAAATTGAAGAAAATGTTAAGAAGAGGAAGAGGATGACCGAACTGGTGATTTGGAATAGGTTGTACATACATACAGGGGTTTAGTTAGAAAATTTATTTTGTTAAGTATATCTTTTGTGGCCGTCGGCCAAACAATATGCTTTGTATTGCCGTCTTGTTTGGATAACTGCCTTATTTTGTATACTCCTCAAACATAAATGGAAACTATCTTTCTTTCTGCTCATTACTTTTCTCCCATATGGTTAATAATCGTATCGCGTTAAAACTAAGATTGCAAAATGATACATATTCTTTGAACCAATGATATTATTTTAATTATTTATTCTAGACATTTTATCAAATTAGTATGTTAGTATTTTAGACAATAGAAAAAAAAGTAAATCTAATTCCTATTTGAAAAAAAAAGGTATATGATTAGCATTTCATATTGTAAACAAGTAAGTAAAACTGGTTAAATTGCTTGAAATGAGATATCTTATTGTTAAGTGATGTGTCCTGATACCTCATTGTTTACTATAAGAAAATCATAAACTCTTAGACTAACAATTAATTCATGTCAAGTATTGATCCTGCTAAAGCTGACAGGGGTACTAAAGTCAGAAACATTTATCGTAATATTCTATTATTAGTCAAAAATATGTCTTTCCTCATGGAAGGACTCCTTATTTATATCGAGTAACTTCCCTTTTTCTCGCACCAGTTAGATAGTTATCCAACCCATGATCAAGTCATTACAACAACTGTATCCATTTTTTGCAGCATTAATATAGGGAGAGGTGCTAATGCATAAGTTAGCTACTCAATATGTCGCTCCCTACTTGGTTCCTGACAATTACTGTTGCTGAACATAGTGACCCAGTCTAACAGTACAACTGGAACGATTCGCCCTCCTTATGATGTATGCCCATAACCGTAAATAAATGACTATGATTGTTTAACATCGCCCTAAGACCGAAGTACAGATCATGTATAACTTAAATTTCCTTTCCCTACTCAAAAGTATATGATTAACATTTCATCAAATAGATGGTAGACAAGTAAGTAAATTCTGTAAATTGCATAAATGACACATTCCAATTAATCAGAAAACTTATTACATAATTGCATGTTAAAAAACTAATTAAACTACTGATATAATCAGAAAAAGAAACTCGGAATTCATGAAACCATATAATAACAAAATACACAAACTTAGATCAGAAATTTGAGAAATGAACCTGATGATAAAGGAAGAACGGAAAAGAGAAAATCCTTCAAATAGAAGAGAATGCGCGCAAAGAGAGCAAAGGTAACTAAGTAGAAGAGCAGAAGATGTGTATATTATTGTATAGAGAGTGCATATGGTATTTCAAATTTCTTCTTTATTAAGTGTATTTGAAATTTCAATATTTTATTATCTCTGTATAAAAAAGTTCTTAAATTTTACTTTTTTTCTTTAATTTTTTTTTTATCCAAACAACTTATTTTACTTTAAAAATATTTTCAATATCTTTTCCAAACCCAATGTTAAAAATATTTTCTTATAAAATTAGTAAAACTTCATGTCCCAAACTTTTCTATTAAAAAAATTATCTAAAAAATACCCCCTTAAAATGATATTGAAATAATAATTTATAATGTGATTGTCTTAAATTTTAAAATAATAAAAAACTTTTAAGACCCTGTTATTTTTAAAGTTTGGAAACAAAAATCATCAAAATTTCAGAGAAAGACGAATTCTAATTTCATCTTCAAATTTATAGACTACAAATATATTTATTTATTTTTTCTCAAAAAACATCATAGTAATATTACTAAACAAGTAAGATAAATTAATGAACTTAAATATCTATCGAATAATAGTGATGTCACACGTTATCAATTCCATACGACAATTCATATACAAACAAAAGATGTCTCCTTACAATTTTATCAAATCACAAGAAAAATAGTCATGTTCGTTAATTATTTTTTAGTTAAATATGTTTTGTCCTTAAATCTTGATGAGAAATTGAAAATTTTCAATGTCACAAACTTTGATAATTTGTTGTCTCAGACTTTAAAAATAAATAGATATAGTTCTTACAATCTAATTAGGTTACTTTTTTTACGTGTCAACTAATCTTTCAAAATTATCTAATCGTTTACATTATTTGACACGTTTCAATCCAATTGATAACTAAGAGAATTATTAAACATGTAAAAAAAATTAACATTATTGAATTAAAACAAATATTCCCATTTATTTTTAAAGTTTGAAACAAAAGATATATAAAAGTTTTAGGGAAAGACGAATTTCAATTTCAAGTTTAGAGATTACAAATATATTTTTTTTTTCAAAAATAACACAATAACATTACTAAACAAGTAAAATACATTAAAAACTTAAATATCTACCTAACAATCGTGATGTCACAAATTATCAATTTCATAGACAACCCTTTATAAACAAAAGATCTATCTTTACACTTTTATCAAATTTTGGTGTATTGTATGACTGTTTGGTCAACTATTGATCAAATGGTCTACAACAGTAGCGTACTGGAGCTCGAATCGGTTAACTGCTTGGTCAGACTCTAGGAATGACCGAATGGTCAAATGTTTAAACACTTTAAGTGTCACCAATAATCAACGTTGCAGGTAAAGTATATTTACTAGGTATTGGGTCATGATTAAACCTGTACTAATTATAAGTCCATCTTGAAACCTATAAATACAGTCTAAGTCTAAGATAAGGAGGTAGGTGATTGTTTTGTGAATTTAGGATTTTATTATGTTAATCGAGCAGTCATATTGCTGATTTAAGTGTTGGAGTACATTTGACATATACACCCACAATATTTCGAGAAGAAGTGTCAAGAACTTGAAAGGAATTTATAACTGAAATGCTAAAACAACTTTAAAAGATTTGGAGAAAAATGTGAAAGAGTGTTTTGATTGTAATTCCAGACCCCACACCTCAAACATTTGATAACTTTTTGTCCAAAACAAAAAGATGTCTCCTTACACTTTTTATCTTTGTTTATATAATTCAAAATATAAATAAAGCCTAAAATTAGACAATTTAAAAAATAGGTGCAAATTTCTTTCTAAATTGCCGAAATTGACAAGACTTTGCAAAATATCAAATACGAGTAAAATCATGCTCAATCAGCATGAATATGCCGTAAACAAATGGTGTTTATAGAAAATAGTTTCGATGGATTTGAACTAAAATCATGATCTTAAACTACAAATTTAGTGTTACTAATAATTTCGTGTGGAAAATACACAACTTTGATAAATATAAAGAATATCTTAAACACTTTTTCATGTATGGTGTCCTATTGGAAGGTAGGTGAGTCCTTTATGGTGGTTGTAAGCAGTAACCAAGGTCCAAATTCTTGGTTTATTTATATTAATAGTACTTAAGTGTGATATTCTCCATGAATGATAAATGTGTCGGAGAAGAATGGCTGACACGACACAGACCCAACCACTGAAACCACGCCAAGAATATTTCTAACGTTTTTGTTTTTTTCCTCTATTCAAAGAACCAAAACTCAAACTTCCAAAACCTTCATTTCATCCATCACTCTAAACATCAAACTCTACAATTATTTTTTATTATAAAAACAATAAGTACTACGGTTGAAGATTTTCTTATTGAAATGTTAGTGATATTGCTAGATTTTCAATATTCAACTTGACAATGATTATGGAGAGTTCTTAACACATCCATCATGATATATTATTAACAAATTCCTAACTTGTTTTATATATAAATGCAAGAATTACAACAGAAATCTTTAAGTCACTTTACATCCACTTATATACTATGAATTCTATGAATTAATCTTATCTTTGAGACTTTTAACATTATTGATTTTGTATTTATAAAAACTACGGTTGAGTTTGTTTATTTTTATATTGTGAATTGTAAATGAAAAGCAAAAACAACAACTACACATAAAAGCAATTGAGTATCTTTTGTTATTATATAGAAAGAGAAAAATGAAGGAGTTAGGTGATGGCATCACACACAAGTTAAATCATATAATATAAATAAGATTTGTTAGTGTATGATTGATTAGATACGTATTTGGTCTAAAGGGAATTATTGGATTTTGATTCTTTCATATTTCAAGTGTGCAAGCCAAAGGGAAAAAAGAGCCTATGCAAATTAATTTTTAATTTGTGTATAATATATTAAGATAAATTAAATTATGTGTAGGATATATTCAGAAATAAAAAGTGTATGATTTATTAATTGTGTGAATCTTAATAATTTTCAATGATAATTAAAATATGTTTTCTTTTTCTATAATGCAATTGCATTGCAATTTCCCTCCTAAGTGGTGGCTTTCTAAAACATCTTGGTTCATAGTATAGTATATAAAGTGTGTTTAAAAAACAAACTATTCTCATCATAACATCAAATTTTAGGATTGTTTTTATGAATAAAATTCTTTATAATATTATAAATATAAAGAAATAATTATTTTATTTATTTGAATGATATGTTTTATGTGTAATGTTTATGATGCGTGCTATGGATACATTTTTTATGTGTAATGATATAGTATTATTTTATGTGTAATGTTTATGATATAGTATTACAAGTAAAATCACTAATGTCTTTTCAATTTGACAACCCAACGTGAATCATATATGAAACATTTTTTTTCTCACTATTTCGTGTGTCATTTTCTAATATTGATAACTTAGCATAAACTATATGAATATGAAATTTATTTCTCAATTTTTATCTGCAATTAATTTTTCGATTGTTGTTTTGCTAAAATAGTGGCAAAAAATATTTCCTATTTTACTCTCTTAATATAAGTGCTTTGATTCCATTGTTTATCCTTAAACTAAAGTTTAGAGTTAATATTTTGTGTTATTAATCATTTTAATCAAAACTTTAGTTGCTTTAGATGATAATACATTATTTATAATAATTAAAATAAAAAATATATTATTTTCCTAACAAAATAGTATATATATGTGCCTTTTTACCTTTTTTTTATTGACCTTTTTGGAAGAATCTTTACCCTATAGTGGTGCCACCTTTGTTAGTGACAATCTCTTTCTATTGGTTACAAAATCCAGTGAAAATCTTCATCACTTTAACACCACACATACCTTTATTCATTTGTCAACGAAAACAGCTCACTAAATTATCATTCATTAAATTTTTATAAGTTGAACTTCATAAATTAGATTCATAATATTATAAATGTTATATATGTATATATAAAATATAAAATTTAATTCAAATGTAAAAAAATCTACTGAGTTTTATAACAAAAAAAATTACAAAATCTAATTCACAATTTTTATATTCTCGATTAGGGATGAGAAAAAAATTCACGGACACGAATATCCGTAGATAAAATTTACGACGAGTAGTTATTATTCGCAGATATTTATTACCCGCGGATAACGGATAACAGATATTTTAATATCCGTTTCTAAACGAGTCGGATAGAGGTAGTATATTACCCGACCTGTGGGTACCGTTACTCGCAAAAACTAATAATAATAAATTAATTTATATATATTTTAATTAAATTTAATTAAAAATAATATAAAATTATATTTTATCAGGTTAAATTTAATTAAAATTAAATTTTAATTTATATTTAATTTAGTTTATATTATATATATATATATATATATATTGTAATTTTATTTTAAAATGCATAAAATATTTTCTTTTTATTATTTTGCGGGTATCCACGGGTACTCGACAAGTATTTTAAAACTTGCGAGTATTTTCTAAATGGGTACCCGACGAGTGGCAGATATATTTTTATCCGACAGGTCAGATTGCGGATAGGCACTATCCGTGTCTGAACCCGACCCATTGTCATCCCTATTCTCGATCAACTTTTGTACACTTTGGTAAGAGTAATTAAGTATGCTTTTTTTCAATGTTTAAGTGATGTTTATGTGTCTTTTGTTTTTATTTCTATATTTTCTTGAATGTATAATTTTGGTTCTTATTAAATTTTAAGTAGGTTTGATTTTTTATTTTTTTATAAATAAAGCAACTGTGGTTCAATGTTAATATATCATATAATTATTATAAGAAAATATTAACATATAAATTTATCTTACCCAATGAATAGTTGATATTATTATCGGCATTGTTTTTTTTTTGAAAAATGTAATTAGATTAAAATTGCTTAAAATTTTTGAAAGATTGGAAAACTAAGTTTACAATCAATGTTTTATAAGCATAAAAATTGAACATTTCTAAGCTTTATTTTTAATATCTAAAATTGGCTTCTTATAAAATTGTTTGGATCATAATGTAATGAAGTGACACTATTTGTGACCGCAACTTTCAAGGAAATTTCATTAACAATGGAAACTATAAATGAATAAATAGTGAAATATTGAGTGCACATTGCAATCATAAAAGAAAATAATGTCAAAAGTGACATTTAACAATGAATTGTGTTCCCAACACCTTTTTACATCCTTTTGATTTTGTTGCAAGATTATTTCTTCATGTATTATTTGGTGACAAGTGAATTGATCATAAAAGTAACAAAAAGAAAGAATATCATTATTTTTTTTCATGGGGCTTGTGGCTTTATAAGTCTGTTAATTATTAAGGAGTCTTACCTTATACAAAGGTGCATTTATACATTTAGAAAATGAAAAGAGAAGTAGTAATTTAGTTAGTGATATAAAGAATTAAAGATGTGGTGGGTTAGGAAAGAATATGCATGAAGAATTGTTGTCTTTTAGTAAGATGGAAGATAAGAAGGGGACCAAGGGCAGTGGATACCTCGTTAACAGGATAGAAACAAACAGAACGTCGTATTTACTATAATGATAAGAATCAAAGAATGTTTGTTACCTTTTATGATATAATTGTTGATGGAATGAGTAATTGTTGAACCTAATCCATTAACTTTCCCTGTTACTTCACTTCTGCGGCTTAGTTAAAATTCCTCTATCCATTTTCTTTTTCCCTTGCACCTAACTGTTCTTTTTTGGTAAACACTTTACCTAATATAGTCATATTACTATAGTCATACAGTGGCTAAGATTTTCAAATCTTTAAATTCAATCATAAGTATTCAAATTTGTGTTAATCAGTTTATATTAAATCTAAACTTAGTTTTTTAGATTTTAAGTTCAATTTTGATTTTATATATATATATTTGATAATTTTTTAATTTTGAAAATCTAAAATCAAGATAAATTTGAATTTATTTAAACTATAAAGGTAAGATCCATGTGAGGCTAGGTGAGTTTTTATCAAACTTATAGAATATCGAGTCAACTTAGACCAAAGTCATGTACACTTGAGTCAGTTTGGATTCAGGTCAAGTTGGATTAGACTATGTCTATGTCAAGTTGGACTAGGCCTAACTCATGTTAAGTTGTGCCAAGCTAAAGTTAAGTTAGGTTGGCTTGAGTAGAATCCAACTTTAAGTCAGGTTAAACCTAAGTCGAGTTGAGATAAAACATACATAGGTTAATTTGGGTCTAGTTGGACTAACATTAGGCCTAATTTAGGTAGGTTTATGTCAGATTGAGTAGGCTAAGCCAAATTCAAACCATGATGGTGAGACCTAAATTAGGCCAAGTCGAAAGTGTCCAACTCGAGCTAAGATAACTATTTAGAATAGTCTTCAAATGAAGCAGCTCAGAGGGTTTACAATTTATTAGCATTGGCAAACAAGCTTGTATTTGAAGGGACAATAACGTCAAAACTGTCAATATACATTACTTATTGCTTGCAAATCTAATTCAAAAATTATTTTAAGATCTAGCACCATCAAACAATTCTTTGTCAAACAATTATTGAAGATAAGAGATGTGTTTGTAAGTTAGGATTGGAAGCGAAGAAGATTGATGATTGTGTGAATGGGTGTATGGTTTTTTTATGACAATGGTAATGGCAAAAATGATGCATCTTTGCTTCAATGCAAATTTTTTGAGAAGAAAAAACAAATTCCATTGAAGTTTATGTTCTACTTTCCTATAATTATAAGATTACAAAGAATGTTTGTTTCAATGCAAACAACACAACACATGACATAACATGATTATAACAAAGGACAAGGAATGCTACATCATCCATCTGATGGTGAATCTTGAAAGCACTTCAATCAAAAGCATCCATCCTTTTCCAATGATCCATGTAATGCTCAACTTGGTCTATGTACGAATTAGTTTGGATGGATTTAATCCACATATCCAGGCATGGTCATCACCATATTTTTATTAGCTCGTGATTAATCTTCTACTTGAGATATGTATGATAAAGTCTTATATGTTTTTAATGTGTCTAATACCATGTCCATCTAATCTTAAGGCATTCATTGATGTTTATTTGGAACCTTTGATTGGTGATTTGAATAAGTTATGGAGTGGTATTTGGACGTATGATGTTATAATGAAGCAAAGTTTGCTTATGAGGTCAGCTTTGATGTGAACTATTAATGACTTCCCTACATATGAGATGTTATTCGGTTGGAGCACATATGGTAGATTAGTTTGTCCTCATGGCATTCACATTGAATTATGGTTGGAAAAATTGTTAGTTTGAATGTCATTGCAGGTTTTTCCCACTCATCACCCTTTTAGGAGAAACAGAGGCATTTTGGAAAAAGGCATCTTCTTCCACCAGTATTAAGGAGGTCTTTATCCACCTCACACATCAACTAAAAGCACATTATCAAACTTATGCTGATTTGAGCCATAGGTTTGACACATTACAAAATCTGGTCATAAGATTCTTACCTCTAGCAGCATAGTGTTGTCTTCAACAGTCTCAGTCCAGTCCAATAGTGTCCCAACAACAACCCACTTCAACCCAACCCACCCTAATCTAGCCACAATCCCAAAAACAATAACAAAACCCTGAAGAAGAAGAAAACAATTCTGATGGATATGTATATTAATAGGACTTCTTTTCACATTACATGTTTTTTTATTATGTGTGGATACGTTACTTATACACATATTTTAAAAACTCTATGTTTGTCTGTATTGTCTTATAAACATGTTTGTGATGTTTGTCTAGTATTGTATTATTGTTTATTTGAATTTTATTGTCTGGTTGTGCCATTTTATTTTTCTAATCGATAGAGAATGCAATCCATTGCATTAAAAACTAGCATGCCATTTATCAAAATTTTTTACCGAAAGATACATTCCTAAGTCATGTCATTACCGACAACACTTTTATCGACGGATATTTTGTCAATCCTTTAAAAAATAACAGTTACTGACAAATTTTTACAGTTTTCAACAAACATTAATCATTAATATTTTTTTTATAATGAATGATTAATGAAGTCAAAGTGATCAGCACGATGAATAATAAAGTTAGATAACATTTTCTGATAAGAAATGGTAATAATATCATAGCCTCTAATATAATAATTAATGGTCAAAAGAAATATACAAAATTTGTAAGATATCATGTGCATAATATACTAAAATTAAAATAAATTACTTTATATATATATATATATATATATATATAATAATTTAATTTAATTTATCTCCTTCTTTTTGTTTTTTTTTACATTTATTCTTTATAATTTAACTATTTTTGTTACTTATTTTGTTACTACAACAAAATCATGAAGAGATTATTCCTATTAATTATTTTTATTCTCGTTGTTTGAACACTTTGCACTACCAATTTTTTTACTTATTTTGTTACTACAACAAAATCATGAAGAAATTACTACTATTACTAGTTACTTTTATTAAAAGTTCGGAGTCCAAAGCTCTTTCAAATAATGAGAATAAAAGTAACTAGTAGTAATAGTAATTTCTTCATGATTTTGTTGTAGTAACAAAATAAGTAAAAAAAATAGTTAAATCATAAATATAAAAAAGAATAAATGTAATAGAAAAAACACACAAAAAAAAAGGATAAATAAAGTAGATGATAATTGAACATAAAATAAAATATTCTATTAAGATTTTTTTTTTATGTGAATTAAATACAATCAACCTAAAAATTAGTTTTATGTCAATTCAAATTAGAATTAATATAGAAAACATTTCTAACATTTATCATCTAATATACTATGCTACAGATTAGACCCATTATAAATAGTCATTAAATTTTTTTATTATATAATTATGACATCTATCTTATTCTAGAATATATGAAATGAAAGATCTAAGATACATGATCTGTAGAAGAAATTTCCCATTGCTTTAGGCAATTAAACTTGATAGTGTTGCGATTCTTTGACGCACACGACTCAAATGCTCAGAATGGGTTGGCAAAGATTTAGAATTTCTACACAAAAATGGAAGCATAGAAGAAATATCAAGATTGAACACACCTGCTTGCCTACATAGTTGACCATTGGACCAGAATTAAAAAGGGAATTTGACCCAACAATGGCCCACAGGCATGTGCACCATGTGTACTTGAGCCACGTTTTTCTGCTTAAAACCTTTCTTATGTCAATCTAAACCTTAATCAATAGTTAAAGAAAGACACAACAATTAACCTTAATCTAAACCTCTCTTATGATGTTTCATCTGCTATCGAATCATCTATTAATGTTTAATCTTATATTCAAGATGGTATTTATAATTTTGAGTCAAGTTTTACGATTTTGTTTTTGGTATCACTTCAAAAGACCTCTTACGATGTATATAAACTTTTGTCCGATTCTTCTTTTATCTGACGTAAAACTTTTGATAAACTTCTAGTGTGTAAACATAAACATTATTTGTTTTTAAACAGTCCTGTTCATGTGTGTTGCGTCAGTTGTCTTCTTCCTACATTACCAAAACCCACGTGGGCCTTCTCAAGTGGTGAATTGCAGAAGAAATTATTATTGGAATATTGATATTTAATTGAGTGAATTTTCCACCAGCTATATTCATACAACAGTCCTGATTCGATTGGTTGTGCCAAGTGGAGCAAAAGAAATTTATGCATAATTAATCAAACATTGAAAATGGTACACCAATCTGAAGCAGAAGGCCAGATCAGGCTTACACATATAATTGGGTCAAGTTGAAGAAGACACATTAACAAGCTGATGGGTGATTATGAAAAAATGATGGTAGTGAAATTAAGGTCCTACCACTTAGGGAAGGAGGAAAACAGAACTGTGGAAACACATGAGAGTATAAAAAGAATAGAATAGAATGAAGACACTAGAAAAAACCAACAACAACATTGGACTATAGAGTTAAGCTTAATCACATTATTCAATTCCCACATGGAAATACAAATTAGCTGAATGTAGCACAACTGTGCCTAATGGAACCCATGCTTCTTTTTTATATTCCTTTTTTTCTTTTTCTTTTTTAAGAGAATCATGATTAGCAGACTCTATTTATTTTTGTGCAGCCTCCACTCATTGTTTCTGTACCACACCAATCAATATGGAAAATCATGCTCACTTCTTCAATTCCTTTGCCTCAACTTCCACTTCTACCACTTCTACCACCACAAACACCACAACCACAAACACTTCTATTTCTAGCACATCATCGTCATCTTCAACCTCAAACTCCTCAAACTCAGATTCCACTTCTCAAACCTTGTTGGAAAATGAAAAGGAATCAAAAGGGTGCTGCAAGAAGAGGAAGTTGGAGAATCCTTCATACAGGGGTGTGAGGATGAGGAACTGGGGCAAATGGGTGTCTGAAATCCGTGAGCCAAGGAAAAAATCGAGAATTTGGCTAGGAACATACCCTACTGCAGAAATGGCTGCTAGAGCACATGATGTAGCTGCCTTAGCCATCAAGGGTCATTCTGCATACCTCAATTTCCCCGAATTGGCTCAAGAACTTCCGACACCAGCTTCCACTTCACCTAAGGACATTCAAGCTGCAGCAGCAAAAGCAGCAAACACACCCTTTGATGTCAATCATTGCCAAACTACTATTGAAGATGAAGAAGCACAAGAAGAACCAAACCAAACACAAAATGTCTCATCTTCAACACTCTCAATGTACAACACACAACAACACTCTTCAAGCTCAAACTCCACCAATGATGATGACACTTTGTTTGATCTACCAGATCTTTTCCCTGATGAACTTTGCTCCTATTCTTCTTCTTGGCATTTGTGTGCAGTTGGTAGTGGATTTAGGCTTGAGGAATCACTTTTTTGGGAGAATTATTAGTTTTAGAAAGTTAAATAAAAAAAAACAAAGAGGAAAGAAAATGACAGTAACTACTCTCATTTTCTCTTGAGTTTTTTTCTTCTTGTTTAGTCTCTGCAACTGCATTCTGCACAGATAATAATCAGTTGAAGAAAAGTTTAAATCTTTCTTTTCATCTGTAAATGGGTGTTGTCTTTTGCTATTACTTTCTCCAACACAGTTTACTATTTATTTTCGTGTTTTGGGTTGAATTATTTAAAGAAAAACGATATTTTAATAATTTTTTTAACGATTATGTGTCATTATTTTATTGATTTATTTAAATTTTATTTTAAAAAAATATTTGAAACAGATTAATCACAAAATATTATATATACGTCAAAAAATTATCAAATAAGAGTTGTTAAAGTATTTTGGACAATGATATTTTAACACCATTTTTTGACACTATTTTGACACTGCACACGTGTCAAGATGTGATTGGACGATTTCAAATTAAAAAAGTTGAGGCAGGAGTATATTTGGAAGAGAAAAACCAAAATTTGTTTTTAATTTGAAATCGTCCAACCACATTTTGACACATGTACAGTGCCAAAATGGTGTCAAAAAATGATGTTAAAATTTTATTTTCCAAGTATTTTTTCCTTATTTAAATTACGTATGAATTAAGAATACATACATATATACCATAATATCACACAAAGTCTCTTTTCAACTATACATGAAAGATCTTTAATTTCCTTTAATTTCGCCTGAAAAACTTCTTAACATACGGAGCAAATTTTCATACTATTAGGCAAATCATTTCTAGTTTATAATTTTCTTTCATTCATCTTCAACACTTTACTAAATTAGAGTATTTAATCAGCATTTAACACAAAAAGTCTAACTTGAAATATAGATTTAAACTTAAATATTAAATACACAAGTCTTTCTACGGAGACTTAATTAAGTTTTAAGTAAAATTAATTATTTTTGATTCAGATTTTATTAATTATTATATATATTATTATTATTATTATCTATGATTGAGTGAATTGGAACAAAATATATTGAAAATATCTTCATAAGTTGGGCAGATTTTGTTAAACGACCATCTTCACTTTTGATTCTGTCTGACAATGTGTCAATAAGTTGACTTTGGTACCTACATTTCAGCATGAATTAAAGTGAATCACTATCTGTATTTCACATGTAATATGAAAAACTATACCAATAAGGGATTCAAGAGATTACTTGAAAATATTAAATCAATTATACAATTAATTATGCATAATTCCACTCACTTAAAAGAATAAATATTACATGATTTTTTTTTGTTTAAAATTATAATTTTTTATAATAAAAATTATCATTTTCTTAATGTTTAATGAGATTAGTTGAGTTACAAAAGTTAAAAATAGTCATAAGAAAAACAAAATAACCAAGTTACAAAAGTTTAATGAGATTAGTTGAGTTACACATGTTTATATCTACCCTGGAATACTCATCAGATATATAAGGAAAAAATAGTACGAAATTATCATAGAATTAAGTTGCTAATAATTCCTATATTTCCAGTTTAGAAGATATTTTAAAAATAATTAATATTACTATATTTGTTATAATAAGTATATAAAGTATATACGCATTGAACTATAAATAAAGGCATAATTAAGAATGTAATAAATTATTTTGAGTTTTACTTTTTTCACAAGCTTATTATTATAGTAGTATGTAAATTTATGATGAATTCAACTTCATTATAAAGTATATAAGCATTAAGTATATATGAAGGCATAATTAACAATGTAATCAAAATTAATTTGAGTTTTACATTTTTCACAAGTTTATTATTATTTAGTATTAGGTGAGTTTATGAATAATTCAACATAACTGATTTATAAAATAAAAATTTACTAGTACTAGTTTTATGTTATTGAGAAATTTTGAATATATTCTTTTCTATCTACATTAAAATTAGATATTTATAGATGAGTTGATAGTTATAGATGACAAAACAATTAATCTCATTAAAATTATAATGTGTATATGTGTTGATCATGTATTATATATGTCGATTGGTACATACCAACCAAAATGTCATAACCTATCGTTCAAGTCTGGAAGAGACAGATTGATTATGATCAAAATCAATCAATAATCTAGTTAATTTAAACAAGTTAATAATAAAGTTTAAACGAAATTGAGTCGTGATTAGACTAACCCTAATAAAAAATTCATAAAGAAAACTATATATAAATACAGGTAAAAGATACGATTGTTGAGACTTTCATGACACATTTATTATAACATTAATCGCTTAACTGATTGAACCCAAATTGACTTAAGCATCAAAGTATCTTTAGCAGGTACACTCGACCGGTTGAAGTACATATTATCCAAATAGGAAGAGGACAACTAAAGAGTAAGCGACAGGAAAATTATTTTAAGTGAATATTCGACCCTACACCCAAAACATTTTGACATCCATCATGGGACCGAGCGAAAAATTCTAAACCCTACATGGTAACCACAAGAAACATGGTAAGAAAATTAGAACGAGAGGAAACTGTTAATGAGCAAATAGACCAGATGGAAATAATGAGGAGAATGCAAAGGCAAATGGATGAGATGCAGAGGAAGTATGATGAAGGAATAAAAGCATTAACATCCAATAATATGATCATTCGATAAGAGAGGTAAAGGTTCTTTTTCATCCACTTCAACTCCTTAAGGACCGGTTAAGAAACCCCGAGATGAGCTAAATTAAACAGTTCAAGTGAGTAGTTTCGGCACGAGCAAAGACCATTATCACTTCACAACAACTGTTAACATAATCGGTTTGTTGTCGTTCATCGCAGAGATCATGGAGACCCCTTTTTCCTAATAAGTGGAGGATGTCAGTGTTCGATAAGTATGAAGAATATACAGATCCAAACAAGCATATCCTTATCTTTATGAACTAAATGGAGTTGTACACTACAAGTGACACCATAAGGTGTTAAGTTTTCTCTACCTCTCTGAAAGGGGAAGCCACGACTTGGTTTTCTATGTTGTTTACCAACTCCATAAATTGTTTTGCGACCATCCGAGCGAAATTTGGAGTTCAGTTCAAGTCGATCACTTCACCTGACATCGATCGCTCTGGTCAATGTTAGGTATGATAAGGAGGAGTCCTTGAGGACCTTCACGGAGAGATTCAGAAAGGTGTCCTACAAATTCGAAACCTCAGCCCAAAGGTGGTCATGCACCATCTGATCATGGTGTTACGATCAAGACCGTTTGCTCATAGCTTATGCATGAAGCCCATTGGGAGCATGGACAAGTTGAGGTAAAGAGCGGTGCAATACATGCAGTTGGAAGATATGAGGGACTTTCGCAAGAAAATGCATGTGAAATCGTCAAAAGGAGATAAGAAGGGGGCAAACAAGAAGTCGTATAAGGGTAAAGAAAGACTGAAGGGTCCTTGCTTCAACAATTACACCCTACTGAGTGTGCCTCAAACCAAAATCATAGAAGAGACACTCAGTGCCGACCTATTTCCCACTCCAAGGAAGAAGCCTACCACAACCAATACCAATGAGAACAAACATTATCTTTATCATAGAAACCTCGATCATACTACGGAAGATTGTTCAGCCTTGAGAGATAAAATCGAAGAGCTCATCAAAGCAAGCCACTTGATGCAATTCATGAAGAAGAACTGCTCAAACAAAAGTCCACATCATCAATGGAACATGACATGTAATCCTAGAAGAACAAAGTGTGGAACTGAGTAAAGGAGGGAGTCATCCAAGTACATTAGCCGAAGCAAGAGTACAAGTAGAGACTGCTCGCTTAAGGTCCATATAAACACCATTTTGGGTGGATTTAGAGGAGGTGGTTCATTCATTCAACACGAAAAATAGGCATGTACATGCTCTTAAGAAGATCCACTTGGTGGAAAGAAAAGTCTGAAGCATGCCCTTGGTCATATTCACAAACGATGACTTACAAGTTCTAAACCTCAATTAAGACTAAATTATAGTCATTTTAATTGAGCTTGCCAAATACGAAGTCAGTAAGGTGTTGGTCGACCAAGAAAGTATTGTCAACATTCTCTACTAGAAGACCTTCTAGAAGATCGATATCTCTGAATATCTTATTATTCTCTACAACAAGAAGATTGTTGGATTATCTAAAGAATGGATTGATACTCGAAAGTACTTGGACCTAAAGACTCATATAAGTTTAGGAAGGAATAGTTGAGAGGTACGAGTCTGATACCTGCTGATGGAGTCTAATATCTCCTACAACATGTTTTGAGTCGACCATTCTTCAATACATTCAGAATAATAATTTTCACATCGTACTTGACCATGAAATTTTCGTCAGGACCTAAATTTTTTAGTTTAAAAATTCTGAAAAAAAAAAATCTTAAATCAGTATGATCTATCTTAATTCTAAACATAAACATAATTATTTTCATTTATTTTATAGTGAAATCTGTCCGATTGCTTTTAGTGTTAGGTAATAGCTATTAGATGTCATTCAACAAAATATTGAATAAAAAGCACAAAAATGAATTTTCTTAATTATTTTTTCTCCTCTTTTAAATAATGATTCATTTACAGGAGCGGCTATTTATACACCCAGTTCATTTTTTCCATTTATATGAAAAAGAAAATACACATTTTCTTTTTTAAAATAGCAAACTAGCTGCTATATTTCCCTCTAAAACCTATAATTATGAGAGCATATATTGCGTAAGCATGACTCCAACAAAAATGTTTAGTCTCTTTATAGACTTAAAAAATAATCATTAATATATGATTATGTGATGGTTAATTACTTTTTTGGAAAGAGATGTGATGGTTATAATCGTGAACATAAAGAATACTGTTACTCTTTAGCGAAAAATTAAGGTGGTCAACATCAAAGTTAACACATCTTTTTATATGTTACCAACTTTATCACTTAAAATATTACCCAATCATCTTTTATTATTATAACTTAGAGACATATGGCAATATAAATAATTGTTATTATTATTAATATATATATATATATATATATATATATATATATATATATATATATATATAATTTTTTAAAATAATATTATATTAAAAATAAAAATAAATATTTTTTTTCTAAATTTAATTTTATTAAAGGATAAGATAATTAAAAATCATATAAAGATAAAACTAAATATAAAAAATTGTAAAAAATAATATTTTAAATATAAATTATTTTTAATAATTTATTAAACAACTAATTGATTACAAATTATAAAAGGATAAAATTAAGTATAAAAATGATTTTTATTTTTAGAACAATTAATTTATAAATAAAAGAACTAACACAATTTCTATGGACATGTGATAGAAAAAAATGTGTATATATATATATATATATATATATATATATATATAAAGAAAATTAATAATATCAAACAACTTAAAAAATCAACTTTTTAACACTTTAAACAAAATATAATATATAATAGAGTAAAATTCTTGATATATTATAATAGATATGATTTATATTTTGCATAATTTTAAACTCTTCTTATTTAACACGTGATTAATGTCAGACCTACTACGACAAAATTATCCAATTTTAATATATGCATGATTAATCAAATAAGTTTTCCTAAACCATCACTCAATAATTAAAGAAAATTATAAATTAATTTATAAAATGATTTTCTTTCGTAATTTATAATATTCTTATATAAAATTGTGATAACGTTAATAAACATCAACATCTTATTTAATAGTATAAAATTATTAAATAGAATATTGTATATGTTATAATCAACAAACATAAGTTAGAATTTTTCAAAAAAAATTATACATAACAAGATTAATAGTAACTATGTTGTTGCATATCCCTTACTCTATACCGGATCAATTGGAACATCTTTATCGATTAATATCATTAAAGTGATCATTGCAAACATGAAAGACAAACATACAACCAAATAGAAAAGAAAGGGTAAACTAATTTACCAAAATGAGCAATCATACTACATTTGTAGAGACATAAACCATATAAACATTCATATCAACAAATCTTAAGACATGTAATCATTCATGTAAGACTTGACCATCTAAATACATGTATTGATATTAAACTTTAATAAGTTATGTACTTGTGATGACCTCTATTACTCTACAGAACCATTAGTAATGGGTTTTATCCTATACACAAGGTTACTCCTCTCACCACATACCTAATCTTTCTCTACTTGAGATTTGATGGTTATCAGAGTGATAAAATAATTCCCAATACGAATCCATACTTTAATACATAAACTATTGAAATCACTTACAAGAAATTTCTCCTTGAAATTACTTCCATAACATTCAACACAAACATTCACAACTATGTTCTTAATCCCAATACATTTTAAACATTCATCATATCCATAGTAAATCATCTCAGACAAATCAAAGCATTAGAAAATCACAACATGTACACTAGCGCTCAGAAATGGTGCCAACAGAAGACCTTTCACAAAAAAGAGAGTGCTCAAAGACAATCTTGGTGCTCAACACCAAACCTTTCACAAAAGGTGGCAGTTAGCAACAGTCCTGACGCTCAATGTCATTCTTTTCGCAAAACATCACGCACAACAACACCCTTCTATTGTTCAACAACCTAGAATTAAATTGTTCCATACCTGTAGTGAAAAGTGGCATTGAATGGTGTCTTGTCACTCTCAGCGGTAGAGCATTCACAAATATGCACGCTCAACGATACAAGCCTGGTGCTCAATGGTCTTGAGTTAAAGTGCTCCTAGACATGCACAAGGAACTGACAATTAACGTCAGCTTGTCATCGTTCAACATCATACCAGAAAATAATATATCCAAAATTGTGATTAGGGAAACAAGGGGTCTCTTCAGATGATCAAATTGGTATCTACTTAGTGGTTCAAAAGCAATTTTCAATGTCATAATACATACAACTTGCTCAAATGATAAGTTCCTATGTTCCTTAATTCAACTCCAATTCAACAAAGCAAACGATATGCAAATGTTACAACATATTCAGATTTCAGTAGCTCAAACACCAAATCAACAATTCAACATACTTAAATAAACCAGACATCAATTTACCATATTCTTTAAAACAAGGTAATTAGCTTCTCTTACTTGAAAGATGTCCAAACAACTTTAACAATCCTAAAATAGCTCCAAACACATAGGAAACAATGTATGCTCCAATGAACATTAACAACAGAAACACGGTCAAGGCACACAATTAGGACATTGATTATCAAAGACTCTTATAGAAGACTCAAACACTACATGCAATCCAAGGTAGTTCACATGCATAAAAAAAAATAGACAAAAAAAAGTTACAGAAAATCAACTTACTCTATTGAGAAAACCGATCAAATAGAAATAAAGATATCATCTCAAAAATCATCCTGACCATCTCTGATCTTCAAACCGATGAATAGATAGTTAGAAACTCTAAAAAAAAAATAACAAAACTCTAGAAAAAGAAAGTTTAAAGAAGTAGTTTAATATAAGATAATAAAACTCATATATAAAAATTTTATTTATACTTCAAACTTTTAATATTAAAAAATAATCAAATCTTAAAACATATTACAAATTCTAAAACACGAATTTTCTAATATCGCATTTTAACAATTGTAAAATATTACATTAAAGTTATATTGAGAATTCATTGTAATAGCTTAAAAAATTTTCCTTATTTAAGAGTTTAGACCATTTATGATTTTTTTTTCCTTTTATTAATCAAAACAACTTTTCATTACATAATTATTAAATAAAAATAAATTAATATCAGAAATACAATAAATATGTATTTGATTTTGTTGGCTCTAATAATAAAATGTGAATTTATGATTCACATTCAAATCAAAACTATTTTAAATGATTTTTACTTTTAACAAATTAACATAGATTACCATACTATGAATGTCAAACCAAACAAAAAAAAAAATCTAATGCTGTTTAAACATAGTAAAGTTTAGACTATGCATCTACTAGAAAGCCAAACTGATTAGGAATCTAATAGTGTCTAAATACAGTAAAAGTTTAAACTATTATGAGCCAAGTTTTTCAAAAACGTGTCAAATAATTTAGATTCTCAAGATATGTAATAGATATATTAATTTGATTTCTTCTTTCTACAGCTTTTCTTGTATTTGGTTGAAAGAAATTAACAAATTAAATGTATGATTAAGAAATTAACAAATTACATGTATGATTAGAAATCCAAATATAAGTTTAAATAAAAAATGAGAATATATAAAAAAAAAATCCATAAATTTATAGTTTTAAAGTTTTTGACTAAAAGTAAGTATCAATTCATTATAAAAATTTAAGTTTGTGTCTATAAATTTCTCTATAAAACTCTTTGAAAAAGACCCATTAGTAATCATGCATTTACTAATTAATTTATTAATTAAACATGATTATTTGTAATATAAATTAGTCCCTAGAAGGAACGAGATCGAATAAGTTTTTGGTTCTAAGTGTCACTTTTTGCATCATGATTTATCATAAGAAAAATTATGTTATTCTCACTATGTATATACACCCAAAGAAGGAGACAACATCATCTAAACAAAGAATAAAGAAAAAGAATATACACGAAGATAGTGTAATTTAAGAGATCAAAAGTCTATTGTTTCATATTATAATTATTCAAAACCACTAAGAAGAAAGTGCTAAATGACCTCACCATGAGAAAAGAGTGATAGAAAAGTAAGTAATAAAATAATTCAAAAAAGTGTATAGAGAAAAGGAAGAACACCTCATACTATTTTTCACTTTCAAACTATATAATATAAATTAATGTAATATAAATAATTCAACAAGACATGTTTTACTATTGGCCAATTATATATTTTGAATTTTATACATGTCACAATTCAAAGTACAATTATTATAGTTTCCACCTTTGTTTCACCACATAAATTCTTTATATATATAATTGTTCAGAAAGCAAGATCAGATTCATTAGCTTAATCTTGGAATTAATGAACTCAATAGTTTGTTGGAACCACAAAATATATTAGAATTGAAGTGGTTTTTTTTAAAAAAAAAAATTGAAAAAAAACAATTCATACAAAATATTAAAATTTGTGTTGATATAATTTATTTTCTTCTCTATTTTAGATTTAAAAGTTGAAGTGTTATTATATATCTGATTTAATTCTGTATGCGTGCTTTAGATATTAAAAGTTAATGAAAAGTTGTTGTTTTTAGTTTTTAGTGTAATAAATTATATTTTTTAACATTATTTTATAATAAATATCGATTTAATCGTTAAATGTTGAATTTGTGTTCTGGCAGATTTAATTGTAATAATATTATTGATCGATATACATACTTTCTTAGTTAAAGAATTTCTTAAAACAAGAAGATTAACACCCAAATTTAGATTAATTAAACTTAAACTTAATGAAAGCGACAAAAACTAAAGAAAATGATGATGTCTAGGAGGATTGAAGCTATGTGTAAGAATTATTACGATCTTTTTGGTATGATAATGACAGAAAAAGATGGAATTAACTACCATAATAATAACAATGTTGATTGTACCATAACTGTCTTAATATGTGAATTATTAATTATTCAAACTATTTAAAAAAAAGCATGTCAAAAAGACTGTTTGAAAAAACAGTAATATGAGTAGAAAATTAACCTGTTGATTAATCAATGGCTAGAATATTTTTTTATTTCTAATTTTTATAAAAAAAAATATGTTAAATAATTTAAAAAAATTAATATAAATATTTACATCTTTAAGATAGAATGATTTAATGTATAAATAAAAGTTAGTGAGAATTTTTTATAGAAATTAATGGGAAAAAATTTAGCCTTAATTAATTGTTGGTGAAGTTATTTATAGAATTATTTATGAAAAAAGACAAAGAAACAGACTTGGTTGAGGCTTTATATTTTATGGTACATGGAGAAAAATAGGAACAGAAAGTATCCTCTGGTTTTGTGATTGGTCACCTTATAACACAACATAATACACATAAAATTTCACAACGTCCAAGACATGTTTTTACATGTGGCGAGGGATAATAATAATAGTAATAATATATATATATATATATATATATATATATATATATATATATATATATATATATATGTTTTTTTTCTTTTAAAATATCAGACAAATTCTTATAAGAGACAAACCTAAACCTAGAAAAAAGACTTTGAATATTTTGTTTGCAATTAGGGTTAGAGGTGGTTTGTAGGAATTAAACAGTATGTAAAAGTATTTAATGTTTAAGGATTTCTGAAAACGTTTAAAAATAGTAAAGGGATAACATTGATGAAAGTTTATTTTTATATTGATTTACTCTAATTGAGATATGTTTAGTTTTTCTTTAAATATTTTTAAAGGGTCTTATTAATTTTAAGAAGTTACATTGAGTTTTATTTATTTTTAGTTTTTCAACTTTTATCACTCTTGTTTTTACATTAACGTAATTGGTTAAAACAGTTTATCTCCTCCTGAATTAAACAATCAAGTGCAAAAACAACAGAGTGTTTTTCAAACAAGTACAAATGAAAAACTTTCTTAGAAAGAATATTGATCAATACAAAATTGATCTGAAAAAATTGTTACAAAAAACTTTCTTTTCCAAACTAGACAACGCAACAAGCAAGAGAATTTTGGTAGCATAATAATATATACAGTTTTGTGCTCTCTTTCTTCTCTTTATGCGGTTTTCTTCATATAAACAACTTCAAGAAAGATTTATTACTAAGAAGCATTGATTTTGATGTAGGTGTATAGCCTTTTGTACGACGTCAGATCTTATGTGTAGATTGGATAGACAAAAAGTATGGATGAAACATTCTCATAATGTTTTCATATTTCTTAATATCCTTTTTGAATCAGTGCATAACTTTTGAATAAAGTATTTATCCTTTATGGATTTGCACAGATAAAAAAAAACAACACATGTAGAGTAGTCTATATTGTATGTTTAGGATATTGTTTAGACATAAATATTGTTTAACATGTTATCATCAATTATCATTTTGATAAACGTTATTTCATTTGATATTTTTGTTAAACTTCAAAACAAAGGATTTTTAAACAATCTCATCTTTATATATATGTAAAAAAATTTAAGAAAAAAATTATAAATAGACCCATATAAAATTAATTTGTGGGACCAAAAATTGGTTATTATAAAAATATTAGGACAAGAACTACTGATTTAAAATTTAAAAGTGGGCAACTAAAACCAAAAATGAATATTTTTTGAAGCACTAAAAAATGTGATTAACCATTTTTTATTCATATTTTACTATAGTTGGTTGATTTTAAGGCAAATGTTTGAGCATATCTAATGCCTAAAATTGGTAATATTGGAAGCTTGGAGCAAATTGCATGGGAATCTTGGACAATTTTATGTATAGATATGCCTAAAAAGTCAGGCTAAGTACAGAAAATGTTCATTATCAGTGTGACATCAACAAATTTTGCTTGCCAGAACATAGTTGTAAAACACAATCATCATTGAAATAAAATTTATGTTTAAATATATTTTTTGTCTTTATGTTTAATTTAATCTATAATTTTTGGTTTTTTATTCTCGAATAGAGAAGTTAATTTTTGACTTTTGGAAACTGTAATTTGTTTGTTATATCTAAGTTTATTTTTTATATAAGAATTAATGTAAACGTTTTTGTGACATGTATTTGTTAGGTACAAGGTCAATTGAATTAAAATAAAAAGAATTAAAATATTTTTAGTTCTTAAATTTTGATGTAAAATAACTTTATTTTATTATTTTAAACTTTATTATATTTTCATCTCAACTTTTAAAATAAATAAATATATATTTGTGTTTTTATTGATATTTAAGTTGTAATATATCAAACGGAGAATATAGTTTAAATGTTATTCATGTACAATTTTTTTAATACAATTGAATTAAGAGAACTCTATTTATTTATTGTCAAAGTTTTAAAACTAAACTTTAAAACAAGAATAAATTTCTATTTTGTATCAAAATTTGGAAAAAAAAAACATATTTAATCTAAATAAAAATAAACAAAACATTACAAAATTTTAAAGTAAGGGTGAAATCTATCTCTTTAATTATATATTACAATAAATTTGTAAAAAGTGACTAAAAGGAAGAAAAAGACCGTTTTCTAAATTATGGTTGAACACTATTTATAAGGATAAGGATGTTCTGTAAATTCTCTAGGGTAAACAAATAGTACACAGTCCAAATTTATAACTTAAATTTTTTTATACAATATGCACAGTCTTTATTATTCACTTTGAAGATAAATGGTGTATTAATTGGACTCGACAAAAATAATTGATCTGTATTGTATTATAATTAACTGTAGTATATCATACTAAAAAAATTTGATCCACTTTTACTACTAATATTATTTTATGGTTTAGTTTTTAAAATATGAGTCTTAGTAACTAATACAATATTAGTATACAAACCTTTAAAATATGTCATACATCTAATTTTAAAGATAAATTTATTAAGAATTCAATTGAACTTAAGTTTTGTATTAAATAGAAATAAAAAAATACGGTAATATATAATTAAAAAAAATTGTTTACACATTATTTTAAAGTTTTGAATAAAAAATAATACCTTAAATATTTATAGAATATTTATTCTAATACGGTACAATATATATTCATATCATTTGATAATGAAAAAAAATAATTTAAATATAATTTTCTTTTTCAAGCAATCAAATATAAGTAAAATTAAAGATTGAAAATAGAAAAACATGGAATATTATAATTAATGATTGTAATAGTATTTCAATATACTAAGATTATTTTTTGGTAACAATCGGAAGGGTTTTTGAATGTTGAAAGCTAATAAATTTAGTTAATTAGTGAAGAAAACAGAAATGTTAATTATTGAGTGAAAATAAGATAAGCACGTGATTAATATTGAAGAGTGGCATTCCCAATAAAGGAACAGAAAAAGATTTATTAATAAGGAAACCCTAGATTTCTCTAATATTAAATTCAAGCTACTGATTGATTAACTAATTAATTGGAAATCCTAAAACTGTTATAAAATCATGATTGAGACATTTTGTAATTGCAGATTCATTGATTAATTAATTATGATTAAGGATTCTAAATCTCAAAAAATCACGTGGAATAATAATGACTTTTCATATATTATGTTTCTGCTGAGCTTTCAAAATATAATGATAAAAATACTAATATATTTGGAAAAGGACAACAATCTAAATTAATAAAACTTATTGTTTAGTGATTATTCAAGCTCGTAATCAGATTAATTAAATGTTTGAAAAGTCTAAAATAAATTTAAGAATGAATTCTCCTTTTTTTTTTAAATTTATTATTTGAAATTTTTTACCATGTAAAAACCAATTTCCTTCACAAATATCAACGTATTTTCAAATATGTTTTTTTTTTTTTAAAAAATTCTTAGTACTTTTCTACTTTTAATTGTTCCATAGCTTCATCAATGCAAATACTTTTTGATTGTAAATTTTTAGGAATTGAGTTATCTACAAATAAAAGAAAGTAAAAAAAAAAAAGACAAGAAATGAAAGAAGCACATGGAAATAAAAAAAAATCAAAATCGAAATTAATTATAAGAAAACAAAAATAACTAATAATTCTCTTAAACAAAATTATAATTTATTGAAAAAATATTTTAATTCATTAGACATAAATTTTAATGTAAAAAAAAAATTAATAATTTAATCAAATTTTATTCTCAAACATAAAATTATAATTAATTTAACATAGATATATTAGAACTAATTCTTTTTGGACTTTTTTTTCAATATAGTTTTATAATTAATTTAACAGAAATATATTACCACTAAAAAATTGAGGTCTTTTTTCATAAAACATAATTTTATAATTAATTAAATAAAAATTATTAATATTTTTTTTTTATGTTTTATCTGCTGCATCTTAAAGCCTCACCACAATTTTTTCTTTTTCCATATGCATAACTGAATTTTCACATTCTCATATTTGGTTAAGTGACAAATTTATCTACAGTAAAAATAAAATACTTTTTTTTTATATTATTATGTTACAAAAGATTAGAGGGATAACACCCAATTCAATCTAAAAATTGAATCATTAACAATATTTTTGAAGAACATAATTATCTGTCAATATATGACAACATTTTATGACCTGTACAGTTTTTTTTTTCTTTTTTTTTTGTGAAATAAAGATTAAATAAAGATGGTTTAGGAGAGAATATTGCAGACAATTTGCATAGTGTAATGTATGTATACACTAACAAAATTAGTGAGTATATACTTTTTAATGATTTATAATATTATATAGTTGCAGTAGGATAATCTATCTACTCTTAAAATATTGTCTATATGATATTGTAAATATTCTTGGTCCATTATTGGATTATTTTTGTTCAAAATTATCATCATATTGTTATATTTAATTATCAAGAGACATTTCCAAATTAAATATTGATTAATATTTTTTGTGTGTAATATTTAATGGCAAGTGGATCACATTCTGAAAATACTATGATTCATGTCTTCAAAATTATCTTTTGTTTTCTTTTTTCACAAACTTTTTATCATGCTTTGTTGCTTTTTCTCACATTCACATGCTGTTTTTCTAACAATTTTTCAGTACTTAAAAACAGTTCAATGTTTCAACATAATTCCAATTAATATATATATGAACACTTTCAATTTAAATTGTCAAAATTCCCATTCGCGTGTGTTCTAATTTCGTATTCTTTAACAACACCTTTTTCTCACATGCTCAAGGCATTTTTCTAACTCTAATATTCTATTAATTTCGCTTAATAATGAATTAATCACTTTTTTAGTTTTTTATGGTTAGTTCGATAGTTTATAACAATTTAGATCGGTTGGTGAATACCTGTTATTCTTTATGAAAAAGATTGTGAAATACCAGCTTGACATCTAATAAACTAATAATCAATTGGAGTCTTTCTTCTTCTTCTTTTTGTAATAAAACATGCTATTATAAGACTCTTTTAAGCCTGGTTCAAATTTTTAGTGAAATTAAATTTGAATTAATAACTCTTTTTTTCATTTGAATCAAACCAGCCATCTAGCAAAATAGATAAAAAAAGATAGTTTTTTTCATATCAAGAAATATTCAAAAATTAGTAAATAGATCTAAATTTAATTTAATTTTATAAAACGAGTTTGTTGAGTAAGAATTATGTCTTTTCATATATTTAAGGTTTAATACCTATTTTGATCCCTCTTATCGGAGGGTTTGTTCAAAGTGGTCATTTCCTTTTTTAAAAAATTCACTAAAGTCCTATTTTTTGCAAAAACTGTGCAAGTTAGTCATTTTTTCTAACGACGTTAATTTTGCTAACGGCAAAACTGCCAGCTGGCAAATATTTGATTACTTGTACAAATAAAATTCGTTGTAGTCTTCATATTGGTTTAAAAATGTTTATTGTGGTCCTCATGTTGGTTTAAAAATGTTTATTGTGGTCCTCCTTTAAAAATGTTTATTGTGGGTGTTTTAGCAGCATGCAGCCATGCTGGAATGCTCGATCAAGCACTCAACTACTTAGAGACAGGAAGCGGCTTCACAAATTTGTCAATGGAAAATGCTCTTGTGGAAATTTTTGTGGTTTTCTCTAACAGCAACAGCTAAAATTTCATGTGTTGCAATCCAAAACTGATGAGTTCTTTTTTCACATCTCCACACTTACTAATATAACACGTGAAACTACACTGATAAACTTCAAATTATTGTAATTGTAGTTTCCCAAAAGGTTAGCGCATAGATTACTAAATCACATGTGAAATCTTTAACATTTATTAAACAATGTACAAATGGCTTACCCTTCTAAGATGACATGATGATCTTGGCTCCGCAGAACATGTGTGACATCAGATTTCTTTAGTTTACTGACACTTTTTTTTTAGTAAAAGGGGACCATAATAAACATTTTTAAACCAATATGAGGACTACAACGAATTTTATTTGTACAAGTCATCAAATATTTGCCAGTTGGCAGTTTTGCTGTTAGCAGAATTAACGCCGTTAGCAAAAATGACTAACTTGCACAGTTTTTGCAAAAAGTAGGACTTTAGTAAACTTTTTAAAAAAGAGAGGACCACTTTAAACAACCCCCCGAAAAGAGGGACCAAAATAGGTATTAAACCTATATTTAAATTGATTTTATTTTTAGTGATTATGTGTTTTTTTTGGAGGTTCACGTTGACTAATATAAGATTGATTTAAATTATATAAGTAGGTGCAAGCTTCATTCTACATACTAGTTTTGTGAAATTAAATTATGCTTACAGTCTACTTCTTAAGATGGTATCAAAGTCCTCTGTAATTTATCTTAGTTATTAGACCACCTATTAATGTTTAATCCTACCATCAGTATGTATATGTGTTAGTGTGAGAGATGTATTGGAGATCCCACATCAACTAGAGTTAAAAGTACTTTTAAAGTATGTAAATAGGTACAAACATCACAATTTTGTAAAGTTAATTAGGTTTTAAATACAATTTTGTAAGGTTGAGTTAGACTTAAATTATGATTTTATATGATTAAGTTTTATTTAAAATTCAAGTTTTATGGATCCCTGACAAAATCCCTCAAGTTAAGGTATGGACAACTCTTGCATGTTTAAAATCCAAACTACATTTCAATTGATTGAATAATTTCTACAAAGTACCTTAAAATTTTGTTTAATATAATTTTTTTATAAAGAAAATAGAAATGGAGAAGAACAAGGAAGCAAGATTTATGAATACAATTTCCAAAACCAAAACTCACCTTGTTTCATTTCTACTCTTAACATAATATAGAAAATTTATATTATTATTATATTATTGTTTTAATATTTTTTTCCTACACATTCACAAGCATGTAGCAAAACAATCATTCATTATTTCAATATTATAATAATATTTCACATTTAGCAACTTATGGTAGTTAAGAGGAGAGTTGTTCCTTAATTCAAATGCAAAAGTTATATTTCTTACTAAGACCCCTAAATTGAAATCCAATCGGTTATAGTGAAAAATATTATCTTAAGAATATACTGTAAATGTTTGAGATTGATCCAACAGTTAACAAATTTAAAATCAAATTGGTACTAAAGTAATTCGAAATAGGAAATAAGTGACAAACTCCGAAATTTGTTTCTACAACCACGTACCTCTAAATGGTAATCTAGATGGTCAAAATGAAGTACTATGTCTTAAGATGAATAAAGATTTTATTTTGATCTAACGGTTAACAAAATGAAAATAAAAATTTGATCAAGGTAACTGAGAACTAAACCGTATGTGGAGTCCTAACTTTCACACTAAAACGTAGAAATTATTTCTTTCAGCATAAACTTTCAACTATAAATCCCACCAGTTGAGAACAATATTTCAATAATACTATTTAAAGATTTTAGTCTAATCCAATGATTTATAAGATTGTGATCATTTAATTTTTATGAACTAATTGACACCTTAAAATCATATTTTAATTTTTACAAAACCCTTTTTCATAATTTTTCAATTTACTTATAGAAACATATTTAAATAAATAAATAAAAACTTAAATATATTAGCAAAAAAGAAATGTTGTTACAATTATACATAAAATATTATTTTTATTGTAAATATATAAATGTAAAATTTTAGCCTCAAAATTAATACAATATATTTTCGAATTGTATATTTTAAAAATGTAAGCATTCCGAATTAGGCCGTGTAGAATAAGTTTTTTAATTCTAAATTAATTAATTCCTAAACCGTTTGATAAGAGACCTTATTTTTTGGAGTTCCAATCCGAAAGTCTACAGTCCAATTTGAATCGGAGGACGAGATTGTGCTATCCCAGCAGCTTCACTAATACTGATCTACTCACATTTTCATTTTATCTATATTCACTATATATACTTGGTTTTTTTTTCTATCCTTCTCTCCTCTTATCAAATCATGTAACCTATGAACCTATTATTTTTACTATTTTTTTATGCGTAAGTGTTGATGTATCTTTTAAGTGTCCATGAATAATTTTTCAGTAATATTGAGAAATGATACACGTACACCTTCGTTTTATCTATATTTATTATTCACTTGTTTTTTCTTTTTATCTCTTTTCTGTTATACATCATATTTATAAACCTAATATTTTTACTTTCTCAGTGTATATTAGGTGTTGATGTACCTTTATAGTCTCATGAACCTTTTCGGTAGGTGTGACCATTACAGTTTGTCCTAGGAGAAGTTGGCCAGAAAGTAATTGCCATTGGCACTTTATAGGAGAAACCCACTTCCACCACCTATCTCCCAAAAAAGGAATAAAACGAATGGAGGAGAAATGTCCTTCTATATCAACCTCGTCCAGATATATGTAAATAAACAGTTCAAGAAAAATAAACTGAAAAGGCTAAAGCAACAAATGAAACAAATCCTCAATGAATTATCAGAAATGCAGGGGAAGAAAATTGATAAAAGGACCAAAAAGAAAACTGGGATTATGTCATCTACCTTGAGTATGCAGCACGAATTGATTAAACATCAGTGCAGGGTATTCCCATCATCCCTCATCGTTATCGCATTAAGGTCATCCGTAATTATCACATAGCAAATTGGCAATAATTAGAAAGGAATACCAAATTCCAAGACAGATCAGAAATTATAATATTTATAACAAAAAAAAAGGTTCAATCAATCAACCCGGTATGGAAAATCAGTCTTCTGTTCCGGATTGTACAATAGAGCTCTGGATTAAAAAAACTTTCAGAAAAAAAAAAGGACTAACTTCCATTTTGCACAGTCCAAAATTTTGAACAATTCAGAATATTAAATAACAAGCAAAATAAATAATTTTAGGATTAGGTAATCTGGAAACTTTCCAGATTACTCAACCCCAGAACTTTCCAAGAAAACCGCAGAAGGATATTTTCCACACTCCATGAACACACGGGAAGAAATTATGGGGTGTGGGAAGAAATAACCCTGAGTGTGCAGGGATGAAGAAATAACCCTGAGTGTGCAGGGATGACACAGTTCCTATTGGGTCAAAAAGTTAAAATTCCAGTTTCGGTGAAGTCCTAGGCCCTACACATTGCATGGCCTGATGATTCAATCAGGGAAAAAGACCAAAGCAGTCATCCCACTGCATTGCATTACCAGTTTCTTACAAAAATCACATGAAAGCTTTACTTCACCATGCCCTGTGGCATCTATGTATGTTCACTCTACAGCTACATATATTAATGTATTCGTTACATATATGACCTACTTCAATATTTTTATCGGTTAGACTATAAAAAATTAAATTGAATATAGAGTTTTGGAGAGAGAAATATGTACAGGTCGAAAATTTCACCGGAATGCTTCATTCATCTTTCATTGCAAACTCGTGCATCTTCTTCTGCCCGATTTCCACAAGTAGAGTCAAGAGAGCCTCGCACACCTGAGATGCATCTCCTTCAGAAGGGTCGTCATTTAGCGATGAATAAACCATCCAAGCATGGTCCAATTTTCGCTTAGGTCGCACCACAACGGATCCAGGAACTTCTGCATCTCGGCATGTCACAAGGCCGTCACTTTTCTCACCATACCTAACCTGAGTCAATTGTGCACAAGCAGCCATTGCCGCACCAAGGGGCATCACCACAGGAAGTTTTGTAGACTCACCGGTCGGAGCAACTAGGGGTGGAAATTCAGCATGTGCAACATGAGATAATGTGGCTAAAACAGCAGGGGAAATGCCAGCTTCAGTCCGAAAGGAAACAACTGGAACTTCATTTGGCAGATGATGCTCTTTCAAAAACTCTCGCCGCCTTTCATATGTCAAGTCTTCTAAAGCTCGCATGTCACCCTTCAAAATTACATATGATAAGTAAAAGCGAGCAACCGTAACTTCAATAATGTCGAACACATTGACAGCAACTAAATAAAGCTTACTTCCGGTAAGAAGATTTTAAATAGAACTAAATCAATCAGTTTCTACATTAAATAAGAAGAATCATACAAGAACACCACACAACTTTGTTTGCATAAACTGACAAATATGCAGATTAGCAGCAACTATTTTTAAATTCCTTTTAAAAGAATGCTTCGGTTTCTCAAATAATTTAGCAAGAACAAAGTAATACCAGTTTGTAATAAGAGTGAGAAATTGAAAATACAACCTGCATGAATAGACCAAGAATCTGGAGTCCAAACCAAGGGTTGGGCAACTCTGTTCCATTGCTATTTCTTCTTAGGAATTTAGCTCTTATCATTAAGAGAACTTATAATTCTCAAATTCGTTTTAATTTGTCTTATTGAAGGTCCGACCAGTTATATGACTAAAACAAAGTAAACACGTGACAGACAATCCTCACTTCCCATCCTAGCTTTTGGAATAAATTAGTTTCTCAAATTCTTAGATGGTATTAAAGTTTATCCTAGTAGTTGTTGGACCTATTAGGTCATCTGTTGTCAAGTTCTTACTAATACTTAATATTACAAACTTGATATTCAAGCTCTTACTCATTCCATACCTTTGGGAAAACTTCTTTTTGAAAAATATTTAAAAAAATGTTTTAGAACATAATAATTGATAATGTTAAAACATAATAAATTATTTTGTGATGCACAATGTTGTGATTTCACAGATAATCAATCATATTATTCCATAACTAATTATCATAAGTGAAATAATCATTTATCAGCAACATGATTCAAGCACAAGCTGCGTAGTTAATTGGTTATGACTAGAAATAACCAATTACATTGTTATGAATAGAAATATAAACATGGATAGAAATATAAGCATATCTGATCAGAAAATGTAGATTAAAAGCAACAAAACCATGCCCAAAGCTTTTATAAAATACCAAAAGAAAATATAAACATGGATGCAAATCCATTTGAAAAGGCTGCCAAAGAAAAACAAAATTCAAACAGAAAAGAAACCAAGGGTGATAACAAAAAAGTACTCAACATACCTTAATTACTTTACAGATAAGAATCTCAGTAAGTTTTCGTAAATTCACATAATCGCCAAGCTGTCCTTCACGCAGAAGATCTGAAGCTATAGGAGTTCCACCGTAGGGACTTTGGGCTAATGCCAACCCAGCAACTTTATCTTTCAAATCAGACCAATACAACGATAAAGCAGCTGCTGCATCTACTCCTCCTTTGCTATGTCCAAGAAGCATAACACGTTTCTGTGAACCCCAATAAATTTCCTCAATGTACTCTTTCAGCTCTCTAGCATTTTTCTCCACTGAGGCCTGATTAGTAATTACTCAAAATTCAATAATAGAACTGAAAAACAAGAACACCTATACGATCTACAAAAAAACTAGTTAGAATTTTTCACACTAACTACTATCATCATCAAGTACTGTATTGACCATTATTACTACTACAATGACTATACAATGTACCTCACTATGAATCTTTGCAATATGACAGGCCAAACCCAATTTTGAAAAACTGACTTTTGTATTGACAAAGTAAAGTGGGCCATGATTACTGAAGAGACCTGCCATTGTAAAAAGCTTAATAGTTAACAGCACAGAAAATATGTTGCAACAATAAACTTTGGCAGTTTTACTATTCACATCCGATAGGCCAGGCCAGGTTGCTACTAAGCATTTATCATTCCAGATGCACCGTTGACTTTAGGTTTTTCCTTTTATGTGAAGGTTTGAAAGTGGAGTTCATCATGATTAACCTGATCATTATATATAATCAGTCACTTTACCTGGAACTAACAAATAAACCACTGAATTTGGTAACCTGTGAACACCATGCCTGATAAGGTAAGGAAAACTGAGTTAACAAAACAATAAAACTGAGTTAACAAAACAATGAGAAATTGGTAAAAATAAAATAGTACGAACTTGATGTTATCCAGAATTTCAAGGAACCTTTCAGTTCCATCTTCAACTGGAGGCATTGCTGGATCACGTTGAAGCCATCCTATATCATCTGCAGATCCACGCACAGTCCTTCGAGCACGATCAATCAGGCTGAAGTAATTAAAACATAGTTTACAAACCCACAAGTCAATTGTCAAAAGGGCTTTAAAATTCAGATTTTAGATGGTTCTATAACAAAATTTAAAAACTAATTAGAGTAAAGAAGTATAAATCAACATCCTAAATTTCAACGATGGGTACAGCAAGGAAAACAGCAGAAAATTACACAATAAATAAAGAAAAGGACATGAATGGAATAATAAAAATTGAAGTTTAACGTTTTAGAAAAGGGAAATAATGATTTTGTACAGGTAACAATAACCTACCAGAAACAATTAGTAAGAAAAACTTGGTCCCAAAAAAATCCCTAATAAGTTTTCAAATATAAGGAAGTTTAAACTATTTTTAACTTGTTTAATGAGACCATCCCAAAAAAATTTAAATAGATTCAAATATGCTTTTAGCGTATGCAAATATGATTACAAATGCTTTAAATCCCTGCAGAAATATTTGTTAGTTTTAAATCCCTTACATTTTCTAACCATTATTTTTCAGTCCTTATTCTAAATATGGTTAATTTAACGTTGAAAATAAAAAATATTAATTGATATAACTAAGGTAACAGAAAATTTCAAATTAAGATATTATATTATTTTAGGTACACAATTTAATTAATATATTTCTTGTTCAACATAAATAAGACAATTACATATACCTTTTTATCTTTTCAACCAATAATTTTTAACATTGTATTTTTATCAAAATAATTATAATTTACTTAGACACTTATAATTTATTTTCAATATATTAACTTTGCTATTATAATTTTAAATGAGTGTAAAAATTATTTTCTAATATATCATAAATAGGGATTTTATCTCTAAAGAAAAAAAGTTATGTTCTATATTTTTAAGAATAACTAATTAAAATATATTAAAATTATATGTAATAATAAAAAAATATTATTCTTCTTTACACAATATAAAACTAATATAAAATAATTCATTCATAATATACTCATATATTTTGTCACTAATGATTCTTTAAGTATAAAATGATAAATATATTATTTTATAATATGATTCTTTACCTATTAAACTAATAATTTTATTTTAATAAGAATATAGTAGCTTATAAATAAAAAATATTGTTCATAATATAATAAAAGAATTACATGAAATTATCTTATTTACAAAAAAATATTATATATTGTACTTAATGAATTTTAAAAATAATATAACTTTTAAATAGTATTTTATAAGGTTGATCTGGTGGGAGAGATAGTGGATTCAACTCCTCCACCAACAAAATATTACCAACTGACATTTGCCGATATAAATAAAATGCAGCGACATGCATATAAGTTAGAAAAGAATACCTTTGGAACATGGAAATGCCACTTTGTCCAGTTCGATTCGATTCAACAAGTGCACTGGAATTTTGTAACGGAACTCCACCAGAGGTACTGGTGATTTCATCTTGGGTATGGGGACATGTTGAAGTCGAAGCCTTAGATGATTCAACACTGGTTAAATGCATTCTGTTTGAAGGAATATTATCAATTTCAGTAGATGAAGATGCACCAATTTCTGCATAAGGAAAATCCACAAGCTCTTGTGCATGAAGGACAGGAGCACCAGGACCGCCGGGGGAATGTTCTACTGAAAATATTAATAAAAACTTCAAGGTCTAAATTGCAGAAGTCAGGGCATTGTAGTAAGTACAATTAACAAAACAGACATGAAACAAAGTCACCATAAATCAAATGCACATGTTCACTAAACCCTAAAAGGTGACAACTCAAAGAACTGTGTAAGGAATAGAGTAAAAATACAAGAAATATTTAAATATACTATCAAAAAATTTTAGAATATCTTCAATGATCTCATAGGCAATATTGTTAAAATCGTCAGTGTTCTCACATACTCATACGATCCAAGGAGTAAGTGAAAACAAGGTACCACACATGGCGGATTTTAGCAAGATGGGACGATTTCACGTGAAATGGAAGTATCTTGCTAACAAGCCAACTTGTAATGATGACCCTTTTCTCCTAGGGTTCCAGTAGCAAATCAGAACATAGCCATACAACTCAACGGAAGTATCTTGCTAACAACCCAACTCGTAATGATGGCCCTTTTCTCCTAGGGTTCCATTTGCAAATCAGAACATAGCCATACAACTCTCAACTGCACGTGCTCTTATCATTGACAACATAACCATCACTGATGTTTGCACCTGTGCAACATTGTTACTGATTCTAGCTCACCATTGGCTATCCCAGCACTTATGGCCATCACCGTTGGTCTTTGCCTTTATCTATGACTATGTTCTGTTCTACACTTTCTTCTCAGTACTTTATTCTGTTCTTGCTGCCATTTTGGAGAGTGTTTTGTTCTGTTTAGTTGTGTTATGTATTGATCTCATTATGAGTTATTTTTCTTTTCTATATTATTTTTAATGAATGCATAGGTTTATAAATACAGTTTTTCGCATTCTAACTCTTACAATCCTTGAGTTTGACCATGTTGCTCTCCAGTTTTTCTTATATTTCTAACCAAAGAAATAGAATAGATATATTATCTTAGAATATTTTAGTTAAAAGTCATTCACAAATTCAAAACTAGCTGTGCATGAAATTTCATGTAGTGAGGCATAGTAAAAAGAATCTCAAGTTTACACGCACAATAAATTCTAAAGTGAAATCCACATGAGAAGTTAAACCCACATGTTTTACTAGGATTTGTTAAGGCTGGGTTTCTATAAGGTTTCACATGAGCACAATAAACTTCTAACGTAATAATTTCATACTCTGTGGCTTTGTCTATCCCCAGAAGGGATGTCTTTTTTTCCTTAGAGGTGACCATAAATCCAAAGCAATTTGATTACGGCCTTCAATTGCCAACATCCATGCATAAACGCAACAGTTGAGGTAACATAAAATCTAAGTTCGTCATTTCTATTTTTCATTAAAAGCAGATGTGCTTAATTGAGGGAGACATAATAATCTTAATTTAACATCCATTTTCTCAACATCATTATTTCCTTTTCCTTTTCCTTTATGAAAACTTCCGACTGGCTACATAATTCCTTAAACTTCTACAAGAAGAATCTACCTAAATTACATCTTTGAACTCCTACACAAACAAATAAGAAACTTGCCTGAAAAATCGGAGAAACAACCAGTTAAGTATGATGTTGTTTGTGCAAGATAAGAAGCAGCATCATTAAGAGCTGGCATAGATGAAAATATCTGAGGAATAAGCCCATCATTTGTCAAACCCTCTCCCTGTACCTAAAACACGATAAACGTAATTTTATTTTATTCAAAAAACTAAAAAAATTTATTATGGCTTTAATCATCACAACAATCATGAAAAGAAGGTACAGTTACTAGTAGAAAAGTACAAATAAATGGAACAACAAAATCATAATAAGGAATTTCAACTAAACTACCCTTAACAACAACATCCATATTCCACAAGAAAAAATTCCTCACTGTAGAATCATTAAATGCAGGCATCAAGAAGCCCAGTAATTAAGTAGAAAGAATCAAATCACTAGTTAGAGATGCTTGTTCACATCCAAAGGCTTTCTCTCACCTTTAATTTTTGGATGGGAGCAGGTAGGTTGTCATCAATGCAAACCAGGCAATAGGAAACTTATGCTCATAGAATCTTCCCTGGCGTACATATATCATGTCCTCTAGGTTTTTTAACACGGCTTTTTCCTATTAGTCAGCACTCAGTAAAACAAATTTTGCTACAAATACACAGCAATCTCTGATTTCTTGATAATCCACCGACATGAAGATAACTTTTTTTTGTAATAAAGCACATTTCTCCCACTTTTTAAACTTATCTTCCAGAAATCAATTGTTTGTTTCAAAAACTAGCACCAGCACACATTAATTATTTCATCATTCATTTGCCTAACCACTGGTATTTTAACTCTCGTAACCAAGGTTGTCAAACTTTAATGAAATAGGTAAGTACAAATAACTGCATCAAACATTTTATATAGAAAACATACTAGTTACACTCTACTAACAAACTTCTAGCCTATATCTCCTAAAATCATGGTAAAACAATGCCATTGTGGGGTCAATGAGAGCAAAAATTACACTCAACATCAAATATGTGGAGTTTATACAAGCTTACTGAGTTAGTTTACCAGAGTTTCTCAAAAAAAAAAAAAAAAAAACAGTCTGATAGTGAATTAACTCATTTTGTTTATTACCTAGAATTATAAAATCATTCGAGTTTTAAGAATTAAACTTAATATGATAACCATGATCACCACCATTTTAGACCACCCCAGAAAATCTACTTGCTATGATAACAAATCCGGCTCATTGGAATATATGAAATGAATTGAGCATGGCAGATGCTAAACTTTCACTCTGAAGACGTAAAAATTTCAAGTATAAAGTATCAAAGAAGTCACAAGCAAATTACCACCAATGGGGAGCTCGATTCCCCATTAAGTAGGGTTTGAGCTTGCACAGTCCAAACCAATTTAGTCCAAAATGCAAAGAATATAGTTCATGACATAATTAACAGAGCAGTCCCAAATGATTGGATGGAAAAAACAAATTAAAGAGAAATTTAATCAAACTCTGATTTAATAAAGTGAGAGCTGATAAGGAATCAAAGTGATTGCAATTTAGAGAATGGGTTAGTGAAGGAGCTGCTAACCCTCAGCTAACTACTACCGTGAGGAGTTGAGGACAATTTGTGTAAGAGCAGAAGAGAAATTTAGGTTGTACAGGGTTGTAACAACCACGTACACATAATGTAGAAGTGATGAAAAAGGAGGGTGATGTAGGAAAAGGAGGGAATTTATTAAGTTTTCATTTCTTTCGTGCATTTCTGTTTGTTCAATCCCCCAACACAGAGCTACCTCTGCTTGTGAGTACCTTGATCTCAGTTATTTCTACTTCTATCATCCTTAATATTTGGCTCATACTGATTCCTGAACGAACAATCATTCTATTTCAATTCTTTCCACCATCTTGTAAGTGTTGAAATTCTTGTTTCTTGATAAATATGATATATCAAATCTGCCTAGTTAAATATGGTATGTTAACCTTTCTTTGAAAATCGAAATGAAAGAAATCCTGGCGCACAAAAGTTTATCATGACGACAAATAATTACTCATTTTCCAACCTTTTTCTCATATATGCTTCCATCACAATATAGTATGTAACAAATAACATACAATACGACAATATGATCTTAGCAATCAAGTCCCATTAACGGTCTAGTAGTATAATAACATTCTACAATAGGAAATATCTTAGTTCAAATATATGGCAAGCACACTTTTTCCGTTCTAAGCTAAATGCAATTCACATATTATGTAACACATCATGGGGGTGAGCCTGTCACAGTGGTAAGGTTGTGCCTTGGTGAACGTCAGTTATAGATATCAATCCAAAATCAGCCTCTTAGCATGGATAAGGTAAGGTTGAGTACAATGATCCCCCGACTTTCACATAGCAAAGAGCACTCTAGCATCAGGTTAGGTTAGTTTAAATGAAAAATAAGAAAGGGAACAGGTATTCCCTTGTTAATAATGAACATTTTTTCAATTATGTAAACGAAATTCCAGAATATTTAAGAAGGAATGAACATTCCTTCAAGGAAAACCTATCACCATGCATGTATGATAGGGATAAATGCGACAACGCCAGTCGTTACCTTTTCCGGCTATAAATGCACTCACTAAATTTTCGTTTATATCTTATAATACCTGAATAAATAGTTCTTAACTTGAGGTACAACTGCCAATACTTTGATACATCAGTGTTTTCAGTTAAAGAACAAAGTTCTGTCAAATCGAGACATGTGAATAACTCAATATCAAAAAGTTATATATCGGTTACTTCCACCTTAAAGCACATCTATAATTGTGTGACGCCGACCCAAAAACGTAAATAGTTAACCTAACTCAGCAAATCTCGTAATTAGTTCTGTTGTGTCATAACGATCACCTAACTGTGATTAATTAGCAGCATCTATAGTGACAAGTGAATGCATCACATTAATAAGTCTATGATAATGTAAACATTTCCTATCTTCAAATAAACTTCTGATTATAACTCTAACTTATAAAATCACAATTTCCTTTACAAGAAAAACAACATTAAGCGACTGAAAACAACTTCCGACGAAAAATTCATCAAAATTATAAACAGACCAAACGTAATGCAATTCGCAGTTTTCGTGCATGGAATACTACCAAATTCGTATACACAGAACACAAAAAAGATGGCAGATACGTGACTCACGATTAAAGGCGTGTTCGCTTCCAGATGCTGCGGATTCGGAGCTCGCACCATCGAAACAAGTTTCTGCCAAACGCGAGCAAAGAAGCTCATGAAATGAAAACAGCGATAATTGTGAAAATGAAGAAAACGAAAATTGGAAACATTTATTGTATGATTATACCTTGGGAATTGTGATGCAAACGAGATTTTAAGGAAAGAGATTTGGATTGAAGGTGAAAGAAGGAAGGAAGGAAGCGATTCACAGCGCTATCGTTAAGTTAGTTTCGTAACAACCGTAGTAAGAGAATTAAAGGAATATGATGGTGGTGGAGACCAATTTGACGACGTTATTTTCTTTCTTTTACCATTCAGTTTTCACAACCATTTCTTGGTTGGGTGTCCAAAGCCCATTTCTACGTCGCGTTTCTTTCTGAACCCCCATATTTTCCTTCCATTACCAAATTTTCACTTCCGTAAGTTAGTTTTTGGCATGAAAAAAGCTTTTAGATTTCATAATTTAAAAGTAAAAAAATACTTCTAAATTGTATAATTTTAAAACTATTTTAGCTCATTCAAAAAGTCACTTTTTATTTTCAAATTATTCGAAAATCATTTTATTATATTATAAAAAACTTCTAAATTAAATATTTTAGAAGTATTTTTTATAAGAAAAACTTTTAAATTGTGTAATGCGATAATATCTTTCAGATTGTACAATCTTATAGTGTTTCCATATTTTATAATTTGGAAGTTATTTTTTAATTTAATAAATTTTGTAATCTTTTCCATAACACAATTCTAAAGTTTTGTTTTTCTTTGGTGAAATTCCAAATATTTCCACGTTATACAATTCTAAAAAAAAAACTGTTGTTAAGTGACTCTAAACATATCTGACAAAAGAAATTATTTTCTATTACAATAAATTTTAAATAATTTATCAATATTGTAATTATTATTATTATAAATATGACATTTTTAAATATAAGAAGGGAGACAATTATCACTTTATTAAAATAAAAAATATATATATATATATATATATATGTGTGTGTGTGTTTTTTTATGTATAAACATCAAAGATACGAACTCTATATTATCTTACTATATGAAGTTGATGTCCATTTTAAAACTAAAAGAGATGAGACATTTAAAATAAACTTAAGAGGTAAGTGCAATTTTAGTTAATATATAAATGATTATATCTATAAGAGTTTGTCTTCAACCTAATAATCTTCTGTATCTGAGATTTATTAATTAAATTATATGTTTTTGATACGTTATCTTTTAAAGTATGCATGACAATCTTGGAATATATAAACTTTGATTAACGTGTTGATTTTTAATTAATTTTTAGAAAATTATTTGAAAAAATCCAAGTGATTGGTGAACATTAATATTATAAACAACTCCGATTATTAAAATATGTGTATTCATGTTCACATCAAATAACACATGGTAATATTGTTATGGTCATAATTAATAAAGAAATATAGTTGACTTATAGAAAAAAAAAAATTGTTAGATATTGTTGTTGTGCTTGCACTAGAGAATATAATTACAAAGTAACATGATAGATATAAAAATTATAATTAACGAATGTTCTTATTTTTTTTTTTTCAAGATGAATTTTATAATATAATTTTTTTTTTGTTGGTTACTCTTTTGTTCTTGATGGTTTTTTGATTTCTGAGTATTGATTTCGATGGCAGTTTTCAGTATTAAAAGCAAGGTACTTATAAAAATATTTCGATACTCAAATTAATTTTATATATGATAATTGATTCAATTCTTTGGTATATTATAGAAAATCAAAGTTATACTTTATGTCTATTTATTTTTTTACTCAAACTTTACTTTTTGGACTATGACCATTATTCATAAACCTTTGTAAAGGTTTAAGAGATGAAATTAGTTTTAAATTTATATCTTAAAAATAATTTTAATCTTATAGAATCAATTTATTTAGTGAAATTTACTTAAAATGATTCTAATAACATCTTAAAACATGACTTTTAAATTTAATTCAATCATAAATAAAATTAACATTAAGGTAAACGGTAAATTGTTCTAATATTTAATGAATATAAAATTTTTCGTATAACAATTAATGTTATTATAAAAATAAACTCTTTAATTATTATATTTTTGTGTTATATTCATATTTGATCAAATATATATAATCCGTATAATTATTTATAAAGTTTCTTATTAAAAGTAAATACTTCAAACGAAACTTAAAAGTCCTTTATTTGAAGTACCAAATGAAGAGAACTTCCTACATTCGTTTCTTATCTCTAAATCTATTTTATTTGTATTATCATCTTAGATTGATTCCTTGATCGAGTTTGTCAGCTGCACACATGACAACTGTGCATGTTATCAAGTTTGAACAGGATGATTAAGAATAATTATCAACGATTTAGTAAATAAATTAAGTTGTTTTTTAAATAAGCACGTTTGAACTTAAATTTATTTTTCATTCATTAAATCTGAACATTTTAAAACTGGCAAATTATTTTCTTATTTATTATTTAAATAATCATATTTTATTTATTATATTTATTTGAAAAATTTTAATTTATTATTACTGTTTGTATACTATTTGATATTTTTTTATTTTTGAACATAAAGCATAACTTTTTTTTAATCAAATTCGGTCAAGTCAGATCTAGTTAAATATTGGTTGGATTTGATCGAGTCTGACACGGTCGAAACTTAGTTGAGTTAATTTCAATCGAAATTTGACTAAGTGAATCCTTGTCGAAAATTGACCTAATTCAGTGAGTTAGTTCTAATCGAAAATAAATTGAATTCAACCAAGTCGGTCCCGACCAAAGTTTGGTCTATAAACTGCAACTTTAGACGCTCTCAAATAAGTAAAAAACATAAATCGAAATAGTTTTAAGTTAATGAATAGTTAACTTCAATTTTTAAAAATAACCATAAAATAGTACACTTCAATTTTTATTAGAACTAATTTTTATTTCTAAAAGTATAGTTGATTGATAGTTTCAATGCAATTAAGTTAATTTTACTCAGTCCTAATTTTAACTTTTAACTAGTTATTGATTCCATTATTAATAATTTTATTATCAATTTAAGTTCTATTCTAAATAAATATATATTATCATTATTGTTATTTCTCATCATAATGCTATGGTATATGCTAAATATATAAGAAAAAAAAACTTCAAAAATTGTAAAAAGAATTTAGTCATATATAGTTAAATCAATATAAGTTGTGAATTCTAACTAAATCAAGTGAGTTTAAATTTTACTCATTATTTAAGTAAGCAGCTAAGCATTATCGATTTAACAAGTTCAACCTAAACTTATGATTCTAGTAAAGGCATCAAAGGATTTTACATAAGATATTTTCAATTTTTTTAAGTAAAGTAATACTCTGACGTAGATGTAGATGATGTAAAAATTTACTTTGGATATCAATTTTTGTTAAGAACGAGTTTTATTATTTGAAAATATATAATCCTTCTATAAACCACCTTTCTAGATTTTTGACTTCTCTCTAAGGGTTTTTGTCCTCTGTTCATATGTTTGAAACCAACTGAATGATCCTCGCAGCGAGATCTTCAAGTCTAACGGTTTTTGCAAAATAATAAGTTGATTTTTGCTATTTTCTTTGATATGTTTTCTCTTCCTTTGCATGTAAATCATCTATAATTGCATGTGTCATCTAAATTTTCTATGCGACTCTCTACTGATCAATTATTGTAATGATGTATCTTGATCATGATTTTGTTGTTTGTAGGCGTAAATAATGTCCTTTGATCCGTGTGAGCTATTTGGGGTTTTATAGGGTCATTCAATCCTTTAATATGTAGGGAAAGATAAATACCTTTTAAGTTTCAAGTAATTTGAGAATATAAGTTGGTATGTTTAAGTTGAATTAAATGGATCGAGCTTGCTGAAATTTTGTTGTATTGTAGCATGATTGTGCGAATTTGGTTTGAATATGCATTGGTTGATATTAGAATAGTCTTATTATAATTGTTGTTGATTGTTACCTGTATTAGTCACTTGATTTGATGGATTTGATGTCATAAATGGTTGAAATTTGTTGTTGGATCTGGTTAGAGTGAAAAGTGAGAGTCATAGTTGGTTTTTGGCCTAACATGAGAGTTTTGGCAGGTGAAATTAGAAAGGAGTTGAGTTATGAGCAAACTTGATGTTTAAAGTCTATTTTTGGATTATTGAGGACTAGTTTAGCTTTTGAAATTGTTGCATTTTAGTCTTTTGGTATGCTAAGTTGGTGTGTGGGCTTTTGGTAGCTTTTGACTCAATTTGACAAACTAAATTGCTAGTCAATTGAATAAATTGGTATTCAATATAAGGTTTAAACATGTTTTAGAATAAATCCTAGTGTAAAGAATAATTATTTGGTCATTTGAATAGGTTTTGAGTTCATTTAGATTAAGTTCTTGAGTTGTTGTTTTCTAGTATAACATTGAGGGGAACTAATATGGTGTTGAGCGCTATTGAAGTCAGGGAGCCTCTGTCTTTTGGATGTTGAACGCTACATTGTGCTTAAGTGCCACTTTTTCCTGCAAGTTTGGATCTCTCATACTCCATAATTTGTTGGGCGAGAGGTTATGTTTGCTGAGCGAGCATGTTTTTGCAAAGTGGCACTGAGTGCCAGAAGTTGGCACTGGGTGCACCCTGTTTTCGGGGCTTTGGTATGTTTATGTGTTTTATGAATTCTTGCTATGTTTGAAATGAGTTATTTTGTATTATGTTGTATGATTTTTATTAGATTGGTGATGTTCATGGAATGTAATTTGAATGTGAATATGTTTGTTATTTGTTTCATATATGATATGATGGTTATGATGAGTATGTTGTTGGTTATGTGAATAGTAATTATGGTTGGCGTAATTCCATGGATCTTGCGAGAGATTCTATGATGGTGTTTTAATAATTTGAGTATTGGCGTGGGAGTCTGGACATTGGAGGTTATCATGATACTTTAATAACCATTTTTTCTCAAGTAGATAATGATGATTATGTGATAGGAGGAGCAAGAGGTCCTGTCATAAGAGCGACCTCAATGTTCTTATGACCTTGACAAGGATTAACCTTATGAGTTGTAGCTCTATAGAGCACTAAGGTTGATAGGGTATAGTGCACAACCCTCCAAAATTCAACATCAATGCTTGTCCGGACGATCAGGTCTAGAATGCATGGTTGTATGCCTTAAGATTGATTAATATAAATTGTATGTGTTAACTGTTGCATTTCTATTGCATGAAAGATCTTTTGGTACTTTAGCCTAATGTTTCTTCTTTGTGTTTGTTTTGTTTATTCTTATTTGCAATAATCACCTTAATGGTGGAATAGAGGAAGATGTCTTTGATGAGCAGATACTAAGAGAAGATGGAACTGAGGTATAGAATAGGAAATTTTGTTGCATTTTTCTCGATTTTTTTAAATATATTACACTATTTATTAAATATAATATCTCTTAATAGTCAGGATATTATATATACTTTTTTTAGTTAACTGTTTTGTACTATTGAAAATGTGTCAAATCTAATAATCATGAAATACTGTGAAAGTTAAAATGTTGCAATATACATAATAATTCATCCTTTATTATTTATTATAAATACGTATTACACTCTTCGTTATAATAACATCTTATATACTTTCTGAGTTAACTGTTTATATTGTTAAAGATGTGACAAATGAAATACTATAAAAATTGAGATGTTAGAGTATACACAATAATTCATACTTCTTTAAATATATGTAAGAATTTTTTTAGGCTTGATCAAACAATTTAGATAAATTTGAATATTAATCAAATCAATGCATAAATGAAAGAGAAAATTAATATTCATAAAAATTGAATTTAATGATGTAATAATCATGCATCTATATTCAAAATAAAAAGAAATTAAAATGGCATTCTACAAAACAAGGAGAAAGAATTTGTGATATATTATTACAAAAAAAATGAAAGTGGTAGAAATTTGCTTAATTTAATTATGTGAAGGAGAATGAGGAGATAGAAAGGGTTCTTCCAGATTGGTTTTAGAAGATGCTATGGATATTTTGATTTCCTCTGTGTGATTAAGCATTGATTCTGAATCTGTCTTAACATTCACAACCACAACTTCTTCAGCTTTACCCCATAGCACAATATACAACCCAATTATCACTGCTATTGATCCGATCAAGCTTACATACTCAGAAAAAATAATAATCAGTGCATCAATTGGTTAGAATTAATTAATATAATAAATGGAGCATATAATTTCTTGGGAACGACTTATTATATATAATTGATTAATTATGTGTAGGTGATTCTATATTACCTTCCAAAGTATACTTGCTCATGTAATAATAAAGGAGCCAATATGGTGACAATGACTGCCATAAGAGGTTTGAACATTGCACTGAAAAGAGGACCTGCGACTGAGATGCACCATGTTTGGATAAAGAATGTTACTGCAGATCCCATAACTCCCTGCATGCATTAATCATGTTATTTATCATAACTTTTCTTTCTAATGTATAATTAATAATCATCACTTACTGCATATATCGCAGAACCAAATTCAAGTAGAGAATTAATCTTCCATGCATGTGGATCTTGTTCCAACAGTAGTGCCACTAACGTTGATTGCAGTGTTGCCATAAAACACATCCAAGCTGAAAAGGACAAGGGATCTGGGTGGCTTTTAGAGGCAGGAACCTGAACATCAGATCATACAATGTCATGTGAAAAAATACATTATATTATATCAGTGTATAAAACTTGAACTATTTGTTGTATAAGCTGAGAATAAAAGAAAAAAATCACGAATAAAAATATTTCTTGAGGTGTGTACATCATTGATCTTAAATATTTATCTGCTATATTACGCAAGGTTTCCAGGATATAACAAGAATTTTTCAGAATTTTTGAAGATCTCAGAACTAGCAAGAATCTCTAAAAAGAGAATAAAATAAACTCAAAATATTTTTAGGAAATGAAGAAAAGAAAAAGAATGAAATTAGTGCAGTCTCTAGCACTTTCACACACACACACCATAGGAATGGACATATTTGATTTAAAATCAAATTAGTGCTATCAGAATTAACAAGTGACTTATTTTTACCCATATAAACCTTATTCATGGGATCTCCAATCACAAAGGTTGGGTTACCATCACTTGTTTGTTAGCCAATGACTGATTTAAAATCAAATTAGTGCTATCAGAACTAACAAGTGGCTTGTTTTTACTCATATGAACCTTATTCATGGGATCTCCAATCACAAAGGTTGGATTACCATCACTTGTTTGTTAGCCAGTGTCTTAAGTCTCATTCCCCTCGTTTCTAAGATCATATTTCTTCCCAAGTCAAAGGATTTGCTAGATTTCGTTCTGATTTAACATACTCAATGGAAATAGTTCCACTCTTTAGCAGTTGCTTCACCAAATTATGTCTGAATTGTATATGTTTATTCTTTCCATTGTAATTCTTGTTTTTAGCTATAGCTATTGTCGATTGGCAATCACAGTGTATTGACACTGATGGGGTTGGTTTCATTCCTAATGGAATGTTTGCTAAGAAGTTTTTCAACCACTCAGCCTCACTACCAGCCATCTCAAGAGCGACAAACTCAGATTCCATTGTTGATCTTGAAATAATTGTTTGGTTGGTTGATCTCTATGTAATCGCACCACCCCCAAGTGTGAATACGTAACCACTAGTAGAATTTTGTCTCATCTGAATCAGACATCCAGTTAGCATTATTGTACCCTTCTAGTATATTGGGAAATCTACTATATTCAATGGCATAATCCATTAAACCTCTTAAGTATGTTATAAGCGTGGAAAGTGCATTCCAATGTTCTTGATTTAGGTATTGAGTGTACCTACTTAGTCTCTCTATTGCATAAGCAATATCAGGTTTAGAGAAGTTCATCAAGTGCAGGAAGCTCTCAATTATCTGGGCATACTGAGGCTGAGATAATTATTTTCCTTTATTTTTCATTAATTTAGAGTTAGAATCATAAGGGGTACTCACAAGTTTGAAATCATAATACTCAAACTTCTTAAGAAGTTTCTCAATGTATTGTTCTTGGGATAGTGATATATTATCTCCCTTCCTTATGATTCTACCACCTAAAATTACATTGGCTTCACCTAGAAACAATTTAGTTCTAGCAACAATCTCATTGCATGTACCAAAAATTAACATGTCATCCACTTATAAACATATAATCACACAATCACAATTTTCAAATTTAGAGTATACACATTTATCAGCACCATTGGGTAAAAAATCATCACATAGCAATACATTATCAAGTTTTTCATGCCACTGTTTTAGTGCTTGTTTCAAGCCATACAAAGATTTTAAAAGTTTACAAACTTTATTCTCTTGACCAGGTATAACACACCCTTCAGGTTGAGTCATATAAATTTCCTCCTCTAAATCACCATTCAAAAAAGTAGTTTTAGCATCCATTTGGTGTATCACTAGCTTATGGATTGCTGCTAAGACTAACAAAACTCGAATAGAGGAAATCCTAGTCATAGGGGCAAAAGTATCAAAGTAATCTATGTTGGGTGTTTAATAAAATCTTTTGCTACTAATCTTGCCTTATACTTCTCTATAGATCCATCATGATGATACTTTTTTTTTAAAGATCCACTTACAACCAAAGGGTTTTGCTCCTTTAGGCAAATCTACTAAGGTCCAAGTAATATTTTCCTGAATTGATTCAATTTCAATCTTAATGGCTTTATCCCACTATTTTGCATCAGGAGCACTAATGGCTTCTACAAAGCTATTTGGATCATTATCAACTAGATAAGTATAAAAATCATTACCAAACAAAGTTTCCTTCCTCTGTCTTTTACTTCTTCTTAATTCCTCACACGAGGCATCACTATTATTATCTATAGGTTGATATATCTCACTAACCTTTAAAGGAAAAACATGTTCAAAGAACTCAACATTTTTCTTCTCCATTATAGAATTGCTTTCAAGTATATCACTTTTAAGAATTAGAAACCTATAGGCAGCACTATGTTCAGCATAGCCTAAGAACATGCAATCAGAGGTTTTAGAGCCTATTTTCCTTTTCTTAGGATCGGATAACATCACCTTAGCTAGGCACCCCCATACTCTTAGATATTTAAGGTTAGGTTGATAACCTCTCCATAGCTCATAAGGAGTTTTACCAATTTTCTTATGAGGTATTCTATTTTGTAAAAAACACGCAGTAAACAAGGCTTGAGCCCAAAGGTTATCAGGTGCACAAGAACTAATAAGCATCACATTCATCATCTCCTTAAGAGTTCTATTTTTTCTCCCAACTACTCCGTTAGACTGGGGTGAATATGGTGGGGTTACTTCATGGATGATACCTTCTTTAACACAAAATTCATTAAACAACATATACTTGCCACCTCTATCTGATCTAATCCTCTTAATTTTCTTATTCAATTGATTTTCTACTTCTGCTTTATAGGTTAAAAACACATCAAAGGCTTCATCTTTATGTTTGATTAAGTAATTTTTACTTAATCAAAGGGTGTATCTAGAATAATCATCTATAAAGGTCACAAACTAATTTTTACCTCCTCTGGACATGGTTTGTTTCAAATCAGCTAGATCAATATGAATTAGCCCTAACAATTCAGTTTGGCGTTCTACAGAAAAACATGTTTTCTTTGTTATTTTAGATTCTACACATATGTCACATTTACTACTCTATTTATCATGCATATTAATTAATCCTAGTCGTTGTAANTTCATAACATAGGAAGAATTCAGATGTCCTAATCTAGCACGTCATATATCATATGAGTCAACAGTATAAGTAGAAGAAGACAGTTCGTTAATATTTTCATAAATGTTAAGTACAAAAAGACCTTGATCACAGTATCCCTTCCCCACAAAAACATTATCTTTTGTCATTACAATCTTGTCAGATTCGAATGACACTTTAACTCCTACTTTTTCCAGTAGTGCTACAGAGATTAAGTTAACTCTGATTGATGGCACATGTATCACATCACTCAAGGCCAAAGTCTTTCTAGATGTGAGTTTGAGAAGAACTTTCCCTTTTCCCAGAATAGGAGTGGTCCTGGAATCATCGAAGTAGACGTGTTCTTCTTCATCACCTACACTAGTGTAAGAGTTAAAGACACTTCTGTTTGCACAGATATGCTTGGTAGCACTAGAGTCTACCACCCACTTGCTCACATTGGTCATCAGATTTATTTGAGAAACGACTGTAGCAATAATGTCATCTTCTTCGGCTATATTGGCCCTAGGAGGATTGTCGTTTCTTGCTTTACGCTTGCACTGTGGTGCATGATGGCCCGACTTCCCACATACGAAGCAATTTCCTTTCTTCTTAAAGGTGGGGTTAGATGCATTGTGGCGATATTTTCAAAAATTATTTTTCCTATATTGATTAGGTTTGTGTTCGTACCTTTTTGGAGCAGGTTTATCTTCTATCATGTTTGCTTTTGCAGACAAAGCTTTCGTAGTAGCACATTCTTTCCTGTTCGTATCTTCAATGATTATGTGAGTGATCAACTTTGATAGTGACATTTGCTTGTGTCTGTGTTTCAGTTGTTGCCTGTAATCAGTCCAAGAAGGCGGCAATTTCTCGACCAGAAGCTCAGAGACAAATTCATCTGGTAGAAGAATGTTCCCCGCTTTGATATCTTTGAGCAGCTTGTGATACTCATTGATCTGCGACTTTATGTCCTTGTCTTCAACCATTTCCCAACGATAACAATTCTCAATAACGAACCTTTGTCTGACTATATCTTTAGTAGGTATTTGAGAATCAACGAATCCCAAATATCTTTTGCTTCCTTATAAGAAGCGTACACATCGAACAAATCATTCGAGAACGCACTAAGTAAAGTATGGCGGCATACCTTGTTTGCATGAACACAATCTTCAACTTGTTTTGGATTTGGAAGGAGACTGGAGTTTGGTTTTGAAGATGAAAAAGCAAAGGCGGCTCTGTTCATGTCTAACAGGGTTGAAACACGTTCTTGCCAGCGCCAGAAATTTTGATCAAAGAAGACTTTGATTTTTGATAGATCCGGGAAAGGTTTCACGCAGACCGTCTGAGTTCCGGAAACGATATTTTGATTCTCCGGGATTGAGTTGTTGTCAGTCATAAATCCTTAAGATTGTTGTAGAAGCTCACAATAAAAGAAAAAGATCATAAACAAAAATATATTTCCTAAGATGTTTAGATCACTGTCCTTAAAAACTTATCTACAGTATATTGTACAAGCTCTTCAAGATACAACAAAAACTTCTCGTAATTTTTTAGAATTTCAAAACTAAAAAGAATGATTTCTGATAATATGTTTTGGAATGACTAAAATATTTTATTTATAGTGTATGATAGAACTAACCCTCCTTAACTTGAAAAGTGCGACCAGCTGGCAAAAAGCTTCCAACATTAAAATATTAAAGCACAAAATTTCGTGGTTGTGGAAAGAGAAAAGCAACGTTTTCCAACGTTCACGTTGCTTGCGGAAAGCTTGGTCAAATCTCCAAACCTTTATTTTGCAATATAATAAACATATAAGTTTATAACACTATAGTAAAAACGTACCATCAAAATGAGCCAGATTGACCAAGAACAGCAGCATGCAGTGAGAAACAGACAACCCAGGAACCAAGAATCAGCTTCTGATGAGGCCATGGTGATGGATTTTGGTGGCAGGTTTTCTGCATTTAGAAGCTTTGGACCCTTTAACAAAGCTATGGACATTGCTCCACTCACACATATCACTGTTCCTACTATCTTCGCTATAGTTCGCCAGCTTCGAATGTTCACTTTCTCCATTCTGGTTTTCCATGTTAATTTTCAAAGTCAAAGAATAACACATAAGAAGACTATGCATTGCATGATTTCAAAGTGGATTCTAGACATTCATATTTAATTACCCTGCACAAGATGCTATCACAAATGTTACTGCTGGAACAAGATTCACAAATGCACTTGCCACCGAAGAATTTGTCAGGTATAAACCCTCGGAAAAGAAATTTTGATTCAACACAATGCTGCAACATATGTCATTAGTATGTATATAAATGTATGTGTTTATTGTATGAGGTTAAGAAAGGAAACAAACCCTATGAAGGAGATCAAGAATATCCATGAGAAACTCTTCAAGTTTAAGTAATAGGAGCCAGAATTTCTCCTGTGAAAAGAAGAAGAAAACATGAGATGAAATTGAAGGGTGGTGAAAAAGAGATAGAGAGAGATATGAAGATGAATACCGTGAGAAATAAGCTATTGGAGCAATTACAATGGTTGCAAGAACATGGCGATAAACCACAAAGACCCTTGGACTCATTCCTGCTGAGTAAACAAGACTTGTGCTGAGACTAACTCCTGCATAAATGATCTGATTCAACACCATACCCATTACTGGCAGATACGATCTTAACCATCCCATTTCTTAGCTATTAAGAACCTAATTACTGATAATGGAGATTACACAAAAGTTCTACTTCTATGATTCCAATGCATGTGGGGTTTATATACTCAACTTCTGCATCTCAGACTTCTTTAAGATCATTTGAATATATATATATATATATATATATATATATATATATGTGTGTGTGTGTGTGTGTGTATAATGCAAACATTAAATATTTCACATTTTCTTGACATGTTCATGTTAGTTCTGACAAATAAACGTGTGTTGAAAGGTTTCATTCTTTAAGTTGGAATTTAATTAATGTGTGTATATAATAAATATTAATTAAACATTTGACACTATTTCATTCTGATTAATAAAATATTTGTTGAGAAGTCTCATTTTTCATGTGTTGTTTTATTAAATAATTTGGAGGTTGATTTTAAGTTGAAATCTAATTAACATATATTGCAAATATTAACTAAATGTTTTATTTTGTTGCATTACATTACGTGTTCATGTTGATTTTCACTAATTAAATATTTGTCCGTAAGTCTCCTGAATATTTCACATTATTTTATTGCATGTTCATCATCTTGATTCTGATTAATGAAATATTTGTTGAAAAGTCTCATGAGACCACTCTATTTAATGGAGGTTGGTTTTATAAGTTGAAATCTAATACTATATATTAGTATCTAAAAAGTATATATAAAGGAAGATATGTAGTTTAGGGATTCCCCCTTCGTCCTTCTCCTTTTGGAGTGCAATTTATATCAATTTTAAGCTAAAATACGATTATATTAAATTTCTTTTACATACTTCTCTAGAGTATTTCGTGTATATATATATATATATATATATATATATATATATATATATATATATATATATATATATATATATATATATATATATATATATATATGTTGAAGATTTCGCGTTAAATAAAAATAAATAAATTTATAAAATATAAATGAATGTAAATTTAAATTTTATAAATTAATTTTATAAAATTAAATTAAAATTAAAATTCATTTTTTAATAAAATATCAAGACTCAATATCTATTTTGGTCCATTCAATCGTGATGTTTGTTCAAAGTGATCTTATCTTTTAAAAAAAAAATTAAAAATGTTTCAATTTATCTAAAAACTGTTTAAGTCAATCTTTTTGCTTACGACGTTAAAAAGTCTAACAGTATAACTACCCTGACCAAAATTGAATGACTTGTCCAGTTAGTGATTGCATGACAAACTCAACCAATGAGGGACTGTCAGTCCCCTTTCCACACAAATTAAGGTTCGCAAAAAACGTTTTCTCCTTCTTGAACCAGGGTTTCTGACCTCTTTCATTGTATAAAGGAGCTCGTGGTGGCGTGATTAGAAGAGATTTCTATGTTGTGGTTCCTTCTCTGTTTGCAGGTCTAGAAATTGATGGAGATGATGTTTGTATTTCTTCTACAATGAAGAAAATGATGTTGTGCTATTTAGGTTAAGGTTTTCAAAGATGATCCTTTATTATTATAAATACCTATTACACTCTTAATTGAGTATTATATCTCTTAGTAATTATGATACTGTATATATATTTTGCTATTATAAATTATAATAACATCTTATATACTTTCTTTGAACTGTTTTGTACTATTGTATTATTGAAGATTTAACAAATCCAACAGTGAAATACTATAAAAAATTGAGATGTTAGAATATACATAATAATTCATTTATATGTAAGAATTTTTTTAGGCTTCATCAAACAATTTAGATAAATGTGAATATTAACCAAATCAATGCAAAAATGAAAGAGAAAATTAATATTCATAAAAATTGAATGTAAGGAGAAAGAATTTGTGATATATAGCATCAATCTTATTACAAAAAAATGAAACTGGTAGAAATTTGCTTAAATTTAATTATGTGAAGGAGAATGAGCATATAGAAGAGGTTCTTCCAAATTGGTTTTAGAAGATGCTATGGATATTTTGACTTCCTCTGTGGAATTAAGCATTGATTCTGAATCCGTATTAACATTCACAACCACAACTTCTTCAGCTTTACCCCAAAGCACAATATACAACCCAATTATCACTGCTATTGAGCCAATCAAGCTTACATACACAGAAAAAGTGCATCAATTAGTTACAATATAATATACATTTTAACATATAAAGTGACAAGTTATAACTATTACCTTCCAAAGTATACTTCTTCCTGTAGTAATAAAGGAGCCAATATACTGACAATGACTGCCGTAAGAGGATTGAACATTGCACTGAAAAGAGGACCTGCGAGTGAGATGCACCATGCTTGGATAAAGAATGATACTGCAGATCCCATTACTCCCTGCATGCATTAATTAATCATCTTATTTATCATATCTTTTCTTTCTAATGTAAAATTAATCATCCACACTTACAGCATATATAGCAGAACCAAATTCAAATAGAGAATTAATCTTCCATGCAAGTGGATCTTGTTCCAACACTAATGCCACCAACGCTGATTGCAGTGTTGCCATAAAACACATCCAAGCTGAAAAGGACAATGGATCTGGGTGGCTTTTAGAGGCTGGAACCTGAACATCAGATCATGCAATGTCATGTTCTATTAAAAAAAAATACAATATACCACTCAACTCTTTTCTAATTAAATCTAATTTAATCTTATAAAACTTGGTTGTAAAATGAGATTTACATCAACTGTATATGATAAATTTGTTGATAAGAAATCTCTAACACACAAAAACTATATTGTGGAAAGTTCCACATCGATTAAAGATAACATTTCGATAACATCGATTAGAGATAAGACAAATTATAATATATAAGTAAGTACAAATATCACTTTACAATCTGATTTTATGAAGTTGAGTTAGTCTTACATCCACTTCTTAATATGGTATCAAAACTATGATTAATTTGTTAGAAGTTTCACATCTATTTTTGTGAACTTAAGTTAAGCTTAAAAACACTTTCTTAGAAAAAATCCTTTTCTGTCTCTAAGAAAAAAAAAACTCAATTTTCTTTTAATATTAATTATTTTAGGCTTGCATCAATGAAAAAAAGTTTACATCTAAGTGTTTTAAGCCTACTCTTAAGTTTGTTTTACTTTTCTTAAACCCAAACTGTATATGATTTAATAACGACCTGATAATACGAAACATAAGATTACAACATAACAAATCTTTGTTAAAATATACTTTAGATGCTTCTATAATATCATTTTAACAATTAAATTTTAAATCTATAGTCTATTTTAAGAATTAAATTCTAACATTACAAAGGAGTATAAAATGCATTGGTTATAAATTTATTTTATCTATAATCTGTTTGTATTATTGAAGATTTAACAAATCCAATAGTGAAATACTATAAAAATTGAGATGTTAGAGTATACATAATAATTCATCTTTTAAATATATGTAAGAATCTTTTTAGGGTTAAATATGTTTTTTATCTCCCACTATAGTAATGAAGGACATTACCGAAGGCCATAATCCCTCAGAAAACGCCAAAAGCCGTCGTTAAAGACTCATTACTGAGGGTCCGGCGACGGTCAAAAGGTCCTCGGTAAATAGCCTGTCGCTAACTATTACCGAGGGCTTTTGCCCCTCGGTAATTACCGAGGGCCAAAAGCCTTCGGTAATTACCAAATTTTAAGTCAAAAATAATGTCACAGCAGAGTACAATAGTTGTGCAGAGTGATTTCTAATGAATGCATCAAATATATATCTACAAACTGTTAGAATGCATCAAAACTTTCAGATTCAACAAAACACATTGGTTGTGAAGCAAAAATGCATAAAACCACACCAAAATTGCTGCAGAATATACAAAACACCAAAACCACTGTTATTCTGAGGTGTTTGGCAGTTTAAATAAGTCCTAATTGTTGTTTTAAAACTGTTAGAACAGTCAATTTGAGGTCAGATACATTTCTATGCAATTTAGTACG
>NC_028359.1:7748420-7753694 GCF_000741045.1 Vigna radiata var. radiata | reverse complement strand
ACCTTAGAATAAGTCTACATTAGGTTAATTGACCATTTTTGACCTTAAAACTTCACTTTTTAGGTCAAATTTTGCTTTTGTTCTTATTTTCTAAGAGTGACTTCATTTTTATGTTTCTTTGATCTTTNAAATGTTGTCTACATGGTTATTTTACATTTTGAATATCTACTTCAATACAGATTTCATTCTTACCACATTTTGCCTATTTAACTTANTATTTTTAGGTTCTACTTTATCATATTTGTACTTTNATTTACTTTTTGTAGTGTCGGTTTTCTATTAGGTAGGTATAACCGTTCTAAACTTGTTAGGATAGTTTAAGTTCATAGTTGTTAGGACAATTTAAGCATCTATTCAGTTAAGCATACAAAGTGAGATGCCATAGAACAAAGTACAACCTCTCTTTCACTCCATTTTCATTGCTCTCACTAGTTTTCTTTGTAACTGTATTTGTTTGACCAAGCATTACACTCACTCTCACAAAGCAACTCTCCCTCTCACACATGCCCTTCCAACTAATCACTGAACATACAACTACCACAGACACTCAATATACTATCCACCATTAATAGAATATCATCATCAAAAAGCAACACATTTGTGCATCGTTAACATCTCCATTTATGCCAAAATTGTCACAAACACTTTTCATACCGGTCTATAAGGTTTTGAACATAATTCTATAAGTACCCTCCCCTACCATTTCGTGCATATTTTATAAATCATGAATGTTATCATCAGTGCTTAAAACAAAAACCAAAGTCACAGAATCATACACCAACAAAATACTATCCACTAAACAACGAGCTTCACAACATGATTCAAACATTAGGAGACAATGAATCACACAAACCAAACCTGTCTAGAAAATGTGGCAACCGAGCACTACACAGCAGCCAACCCAACTTCACGGCAAAGCCCTCCTAACTCCAAGCTCCACGAACCACCACCCCTGCCGCAACACCCAGCCACCCAACCCGCAAACCAGCCACCAACGAACCGCCGTCAGCGTCCGCAACAGCAACCTCTTGAAACTAGCTTAGGACGACCAACCTTGCGCTAACAGAAGACAATATGAACGAAGAGAGAACAACCACCAACCTCGCCGCTAGCGTCCGCACCACCACGTTGTTCAAACCGAAGAGCACAATGGAGGATTGGGGAATGAGGGTTTGTAGAGAAATCGTATACCGGAGATTTGGGAACAACGATTGCAATGGAGGATTAGGGAACTATTTTTGCGAAATGGAGTTAGAGGGCAATTGCAGAGATGGCTTCTCTGTCTTGGGCAAGAACTGTTTTTGCGAAATGGGGGAGCAAAAACCCAATTTTAATTCATCGAACCACTTACCGAGGGGCAAATAAAGTCCTTCGGTAAAGCCTTCGGAAAACTGAATTTACCGAGGGCCTCGAAGCCTTCNGTAAAAAGCCCTCGATAATTTGCATTTTTCCTGTAGTGCCCTTAAGTATCACTGATTTTTGGTTTTAGTCCCTGCTCAAAACATTGATGGCTTTTACTCCTCATAGTATTGAAAAATATAATATTAGTCCTTAAAATTGGACGACGTCAACTTTTTGTTGACTTGGCAAACGGCGAGGCCATCTTCCAATTTAATTATCTACCACGTTGCTTGTTTAATTTGTGGAACGATATTAAGTGATTTGTCTTTTGCCCTTTCAAGTTCAGATCTATGAATTGTTGTATCTGTTTATTGGCCTGTAACCTGAAATACCCACCCCTAAGAGCACTCAAGAACTCGCTTATTCTTTTCCTCTAATCCTGAAGAGGATTTGGTGTCTCGGATTTCCCTCTAATGCAGTAAGAAGAAGGAAGAGAGTGGTGAAAAAGGAGACCGTGATTGAGGAAGAGAATGACCCATCGGCGGCTGGCGGTGGCTGGTTTGGCCAACGATGAAGGACGTCGATGCGATGTCCAGCGACGACCAACGGCGCTGGTGGTGCCCTAGTTGTATATTCTGTTGCAGACAGGGGAGGAAAAAGAAGCTGCAGCAGCCATGTAGTGTGTGAGAGAGAAAAATGGTTGCTTTTTTCAGAATTGAGTATGGAATTGAAAGTGAAGTGACACCTATTGTTATTCCTATAGAGTTACTTAGCAGGAAAAGGTTCCTTTGCTTGGAAACACTTCTAGATGGTACTCTCACTTCCAGAGGATACCCTAGCTCTAGGGTTTGAAGTGTGGATGATGAAATAGAACCCCTAACTTTCTGCTGAAGAGCCTTGGGCCTTGGTTCTTGGGGGGCTACCGATAACAATGTCACCCTAAGCACCCCAATAGTTGTTGCTAACACTTTTACATTAAGTGGCAGTTCAACTGAGATGACAAAGAAGAAACTCGCTTTGCCCCAACTGAGATGACGAAGAAGAACCCAGCTTTGCCCTCACTGAGATGATGAGGAAGAACTCTGCTTTCGTAATCTGATTTCAATCACTAACATAGTGTCAATCACTTAATCTCATTCCACAAATTAAACAACCAACGTGGCAGATAATTAAGATGGAAGTTGGCCTCGCTGTTTGCCAGATCAACAAAAAGTTGACGCCGTCCATTTTTAAAGACTAATATTACATGTTTCAATACTATGAGGACTAAAAGCCATCAATGTTTTGAGTAGGGACTAAAACCAAAAATCAGTGGTACTTAAGGGACGAAAAACATATTTAACCTATTTTTTTAGGCTTAATCAAACAATTTAGATAAATTTAAATATTAATCAAATCAATGCATAGATGAAAGAGAAAATTAATATTCATAAAAATTGAATTTAAGATCTAATAATTATGCATCTATATTCAAATAAAAAAGAAACTAAAATGGCATTCTACAAAATAAGGAGAAAGAATTTGTGATATTTAGCATCAATCTTATTAAAAAAAAATTGAAGAAAAATATTTTTTGACACACCTAAATTTTTTAGATTCATTTGACACTATCCTTACTTTATAATCTCTCTTTTCTTGAAAAAATACAAAATTTTACACCTTTATGACTATTTTACCCTTATACTTTGTGTCAAATGAATATAAAAGTGTGTCATGGTACCATTACTCAACAATGATGAAATGGAAGAGAAAATTAGTAAATATTCATAAAAATTGAATTCAAGATATAATAAATATGCATCTATATTCAAGATAAAAAAAACTGAAATGGCATTCTACAATTTAAGGAGAAAGAACTGATGATATTTAACATCAATCTTATTACAAAAAAAAAAAAAGAAAGTGGTAGAAATTTGCTTAATTTAATTATGTGAAGGAGCATGAGGAGATAGAAGGGGTTCTTCCAGATTGGTTTTAGAAGATGCTATGGATATTTTGACTTCCTCTGTGTGATTAAGCATTGATTCTGAATCTGTCTTAACATTCACAACCACAACTTCTTCAGCTTTACCCCAAAGCACAATATACAACCCAATTATCACTGCTATTGAACCAATCAAGCTTACATACACAGAAAAAGTGCATCAATTAGTTACAATATAATATACATTTTAACATATAAAGTGACAAGTTATAACTATTACCTTCCGAAGTATACTTGCTCATGTAGTAAAAAAGGAGCCAATATGGTGACAATGACTGCATTAAGAGGATGGAACGTTGCACTGAAAAGAGGACCTACGAGTGAGATGCACCATGCTTGGATAAAGAATGTTACTGCAGATCCCATAACTCCCTACATGCATTAATTAATCATCTTATTTATCATATCTTTTCTTTCTAATGTAAAATTAATCATCCACACTTACTGTATATATAGCAGAACCAAATTCAAGTAGAGAATTAATCTTCCATGCAAGTGGATCTTGTTCCAACACTAATGCCACTATCGTTGATTGCAGTGTTGCCATAAAACACATCCATGCTGAAAAGGACAAGGCATCTGGGTGGCTTTTAGAGGCTGGAACCTGAACACCAGATCATACGTTGTATCAAAAAAATACAACTTGAACTAGATATATAGAATACATGAATCTTGAACAATATGTTATCAATGTATAAAACTTGAAACGGTAAAAACGTACCATCAAAATGAGCCAGATTGACCAAGAAAAGCAGGATAGAGTGAGAAACAGACAGCCCAAGACCCAAGAAGCAGCTTCTGATGAGACCATGGTGATGGATTTTGATGGCAGGTTTTCTGCATTTAGAAGCTTTGGACCCTTTAACAAAGCTATGGACACTGCTCCACTCACACATATCACTGTTCCTACTATCTTCGCTATAGATCTCCAGCTTCCAATGTTCACTTTCTCCATTCTGGTTTTCCATGTTAATTTTCAAAGTCAGAGAATAACACGTAAGAAGACTATGCATTGCATGATTTCAAAGTGGATTCTAAGCATTCATTAATTACCCTGCACAAGCTGCTATCACAAATGTTACTGCTGGAACAAGATTCCCAAATGCACTTGCCACCGCAGAATTTGTCAGGTATAAACCCTCGCTAAACAGATTTTGAGTCAAGACAATTCTGCAACAATATACCATTAGGATCAGTACATTGTATGTGTTTATTGTTAAAAGATGGACTTTAAGTCTAACTCAACTCCAAAACAGACTTATAAGATGAACTTTTTGATTATTTATATATTTTAAATTAATTTTATCTTTAATTAATGTAGGACTTTCAACACATCACTTCACGTCGAAGTATACAATATGTCATCCAACAAATATCTTAGAATGAACTCTCAATTGGTTCTGATAACACGTTAAAGAGTAGATTTTAAGTATATCTTTTATGGTATGAAGTTAAGAAAGGAAACAAACCCTATGAAAGAGACAAAGAATATCCATGAGAAACTCTTCAAGTTCAAGCAATAGGAGCGAGAGTTTCTGCTGTGAAAGGAAAAAAGAAAACATGAGATAAATTCAAAGGGGGTGAAAAAGAGAGAGAGATGAAGATGAATACCGTGAGAAATAAGCTATTGGAGCCATTACAATGGTTGCAAGAACATGGCGATAGACCACAAAGACCCTTGGACTCATTCCTGCTGAGAAAACAAGTCTTGTGCTGAGACTAACTCCTGCATAAATGAACTGATTCAACACCATAACTATTATTGGCAGATACGACCTTAACCATCCCATTTCTTAGCTATTAAGAACTTAATTAGTGATAATGGAGATTACAAAAAAGTTCTAGTTCTATGATTTCAATGCATGTAGGGTTTATATATACTCAACTTCTACATCTCAGACTTCTTTAACATCATGTGAACCTATATATATATATATATATATATATAT